>NW_007729666.1:104215-106984 GCF_000696425.1 Galeopterus variegatus
GATATATGGGATACAAAATGGGGAAAGGAAAAATTTGGTATCCCCCTAGGGGATGTCCAAAATATGATGTAAGTTGGCAAACATCATTTACTGGAGGTTATATTAATGGCAAGAGAATGGTTGGCATTAATGAGAAATTATATGCTTGGGACAAATTAAGTATGTGGGAACGAAACTGTAGAACCCCCTTTACTTGGTGGTGTCCAGTTTTAAATAAATCATTAAGAATCAGGTGTTGGGATAATAATATATGATGTAAAATTATTAAACCTACAAAATTAGATCTCAGAAAAATAAGAGAGTGTAACTAGTTTTGTGAGGGATGGTGCTGGGCATAAGGACACTTTAAAATTTAGATCAAGATTACAGTGCCACAGCCAGTGCATAACCTTAAAATGTGCATGATAATGCTGCTCAAATATCCAATGTTCTTTTTACATTGGGCTCCCAGCCTGTTAACAGGCTGGATATTAACCACAGCTTGCTAACAGAAAAAGGTCACAAGATAACTTCAAGACAATGAAGGGATCGTTTGAATCTGATAAACCTGATTCCAGGATAAAGAAGCAGGAGTTCATCACCTAAGACATGCTGATGTCTAAAAAAGTTTCCTCCCTGCTTTTTGGGCTACTGATTTAAGCTTGCTGATCCAATAAAATTAGTACCCCAAAACCCCCCTGCAGAGAAAAATTTTAATAAAAGGCATTGTTTCATGCTCTACTGGGCTCCAGCTGCAACACGTTGACAGCTGGCAGAGAGAACGTGCATATTGATGCATTGAGGTCTCCGTCTGTGTTTGTTATTTTCGCCGACCCTCTCTCTCCCTTTTTGGGTACCCACAAATCGATTGGAGCTGGACTTCAGCAGTTTTGCCTGGTCCAGGCTGGAGCATACTCTAGCTGCAGCCTTGGGTTCATTTTCAAGATGGCACTGTGCCTTAGCAGTTTGGGGTAGGAAAGGGAAGGTTCCCTTTCCAGAGCTTTTTCTATGAGGCCATTTGGTGGGACAAACTCCCAGCTACCCTCCAACTGGGTTTGAGGCTTGAAAAGATTGGGGGACTCTCTTGTGGCAGGAATTTCTGGCAGCAATGGATACAGCTTGTGTTTTTCCAGTTTGTCTTTTCTTGCCTGACTCCAAGCTGGTTGCTGTGGTGTGGCAGAGTTTGGATGCCTTGTTCTTCTCTCTGTGGTGTTTTTCCCATTTTACACACTTAACAAGATTTCATCTCTCCCCTGGTGCTCTGCAGCATATTTTTTTAGTCATTTCAGTCAAAATACATCTGTTTGATGTTTTGGTCCCCTTGTGTGTGTGAAGAACTAGTGTCAGACACTTCTAGTGTGCCTTCTTTCCATGTAGCCCTTCCAAGGTGGTTCTTCTGTGGATATTCTCCTTTAGCCCTAGGGTTCTGTGTAGAGTTTTCTTATGTCTTATTTTTAAAATTACAGTTTACTAAATCTGTTATACTTCCTCTGTTTAACTCACTTGTGGTTTCTATTTTCTGATGGAACTCAGGTGTATACACATGTTTATTTTGCTGTACACAGAAATATGTGAACTTTCCAAACCTGTTACTTGAATTAGCTTTTATCATAAGTATATGGCACGGAGTTCATCCACTTTGCTGTAAGGTGTAGCTTTTCCTCCAGGAGCTTAGATTTGATGTTCTTCTTTGGAAACCATCCTCAGTAGTTGTTACCGGTGCCACTCTTAATGCACTGCTCTCCTCATTCACTGGGACATTTTTTATTTGCTTAGGGAAGCTGTGTAATTGAGAGGGGTGCTCTTATTATTATTAGCATTATTATTATTATTATTATTTTTAAAGAGTGTTGCTCTTATTCATTAAGCCAGGACAATAGGTGCATGCTGGCACTGGCTCAGACAAACTTTCCTCTAATTCATTGTTTTCTATTTGTGCTATGCAATTGCTCAACCCAGTTCTGCTCAGGCCACATGTGCCTTCCTCTCCCCACTCCCCAGTTTCTCTTATCCCTTCAATCTTCCTTTGTCTTTTGTGTTATCATCCCTCGCCTCAACTTGTTTCCTGTATATGATAATGGTATAAGCTTTACCCTCCTCAACATTTTTGCTTTACTCTGGCTGGATCTAGAAAAGGCATGTATTCTTTTTATTACCAATTTTATTGTGCCATTCCCATGGGAGCTCTTCCACATTTTTGTTTACCTGCTTTTTAGCATGTAGATAACTAGCTTTCTTATTTTTATTTTTTAATGAAAAGCAGAATTATCCAGTAGTTACTGCTTAATCTTCCCCAACCTGGTTCCAAGAGAGATCTTCCCCTATCTTCATTTTCTGAAAAGTATCTATCTCAGCTGAGCCTGACCCTTTCTCTATGCTTTCCTGGCATAACCTTGGGACCCACACCCAGTGAGGTGTCAACATCCATACTCTATTTTTTGTAGTTTGAAAAAATATTTGAATGATAAAAATATCAATGTTTGCACCACTTTTTTTCTAAAAAGTATTTCTCATAGTAAATATTTATGAGGTACAGAGTTGAGCATCAGTATTTGTGTACAGTATGTGATGGTCAAATCAATATCATTAGCATGTTCATCATTACAAATTGTAATTATTCTTTGTGTCCCTTAGCCAATTCTCCTTAATTCCCCTCCCCCTTTCATGTTCCCAACTCTAGTAACTGTAAGTCTGTTTTCTCCTTCTAAAAGTTCAATGTTTTATTGTGGTCTGCCTGCCTTTCCTTCCTTCCTTCCTTCCTCCCTCCCTCCATCCCTTCCCCCCTTCCCC
>NW_007729666.1:107056-113789 GCF_000696425.1 Galeopterus variegatus
TCCCCCTTACCCCCTTCCCCCCTCCACCTTCCCTTCCCTCCCCCTCACCTTCTCCCTCTCCCTCTCTCTCTCATCTCTTGCATTCAAATATTCACACAGAGCTTGTGCGATTTTAAGAAAAAGAAAAATCTTTGCTGGACACATTTACTTTTTCCCCCTTCACTGAAAAGCCTCTCCCACACATGATTGGTGTATGGGTTTGCTGCTTCCTAATTGCACACCCAATCTTGCCATCTGCCTTCTGTATGCTTGATTCTCCCTGAAACTAATTGTTCTTACTTGTGTTCTGGCCCTTCTTGTTTCTCTCTTACACTGTTCAAGAGCCTTTTCCGTGTCCACTCCATCCTATACAACATTGCCATATTAATCTTCCTAAACACCCCTGTCATTTTACATCATAAGTCTTCCTGAGCTCCCCACTGTCCATCTGATTAAGGCCAGAATCCTTCGGTGGGCCTCTGCAATCATCATGTTCTGGTGACAACCCGTCTTCCGCATGTTATTCCACAGAGGCTCCACTCTTTCCTATTTTCCTGTTGACTCCCCTGCATGTCAACATCTTACCCTTCTTCAGGAATCAGCTTCAGTGCCGTCCCTACTATGAGAACTTCTCTGAGCAATCAAGAACTAACATAATTCTCTCTTGAGCACTCGCTTATAAAATTTTGTTGCTGTTGCTTAATACTATTTTTTAAATAAAATAAACTCAGTTGAGGTATAATTATGAACAAGAAAATGCTCCTTGATTAAATGTATATTTGAATGCTTATTAACTAATATACACACTGACATAACTTCCTTTTCATCTTCTCAAAAGACAGAAGTTTCCAACTCTCCAAAGGTCTTTCATGCCACTTTGTTAATAACGACCCCAAACCCTGGTCTTAGGCAGCTACTGATCTACTTTGTGTCTCTTTATGTTTTACCAATTTTTGAGTTTCATGTAAATAAAATTGTGCCCCCCCCTTTTTTACAACAATGTTTTTGAGATTCATCCACGTTATTACATGTATCAGTAGTTTATTCCATTTCATTTTTGTGTAACATTTCCTCGTATGGACATACTACAATTTATCAATTAACCTATTCATGAAAATTTTGGTAATCTATACTTTAGGGCTTTCAGGAATAAGCCTGCTATGAACATTTATGTACAATTCTTTGGGTGGATATGTGTTTTTATTTATCTTGGGTAAATACCTACGAGGAAAATTGGTAAGTTATATAGTGTGTTTAACTTTTTGACCTAAATCTTATTTAGAAATATATTGTTCAATTTCTAAATTTTGGCAATTTTCCATGTATATTTTATTTATCAATTTTTCATTTGATTCCCTTGTGGTCAAAAAATATATTCTGTTTGATTTCAATCTTTTGAAATCTACTGAGATTTCTTTTTAATAGACTGGTATATAGTCTGTCTTGGTGAATGTTCCATGTGCACTTGAAAATAATGTCTTTTCTGCTGTTATTGGATGGACTGTTTTTTAAATATTAAATGGTTGTTCTCCAAATCTTCTATCTGCTTATTAATTTTCTACCTATGTGCTGTATTCTTTACTCTGATCCCAACTATAATTTTGGATAAATCTATTTCCTTTGTAATTTCTGTCATTTTCTACTTCATATATTTTGGACTTATATTATCTGGCGCATACACATTTATGAGTATGTTCTCTTGATAAATTAACTCTTCTTTCATTACTAAATGCTCCCCTTTATTCTGATATTCCCTATTCTGAAGTCTACTTTGTCTGACGTCAAGATAGTCGTGCTCTCTTGCTTTCATATTTTTACGGTTTGCATAGTATATCTTTCTCCATCTTCTACTTTTAACCTGTATATGTCTTTGTCCTTAAAGTGTATCTTCTTTAGACTGCAGTTAGTTGGGTTTTGCTTTTTCATCCTATATGCCAATTTATGACATTTGAGTATTTTGACAATTTACATATAATAAAGTAAATTTAATGTAATGTTATTTTTGATATGGTTTAAATCAACTATTTTGCCAATTGTTTTGTTTATCTGTTCAATCTGCTCTTTCTCATTTGTAGGATTCTATTTTCCCACCACTAGAGACATCTTGACTATGCTTCTTTTTAATACTTTTTTTTAAAGTCATTGCTCTAGGTTCACAATGTTTTTTGTTTCATTTGTTTCACTGACTCACAAGCTACCTTTAAATAGTATTATATTACTTCACATGTACTGTAAGAACCATGCCGCAGTATATTTCCATTTCTCACCTCCTGTTCTTCATATATTGTTGTCAAACATTTCACCATCCTTTTTTTTTATTGGTTATGAATATTTATGGGGTACAAAGCTGGCTGTCACCACTGATGCCCAAGATGTGATAGCCAGATCCTTTAACTGTACAGTACACATTGTTTTTGTTTTAAACATTTATCTTTAAGGTAAATTTTAAAAGAACAAAAAATCTTGAATATTTGGTGATGCCATTAACTCTTCATTCTTTTCTGTAGATACAAAGTTTCATTTAGTATCTTTATCCTTTAACCAGAAGAAATTCCTTTTATATTTCTCATAGTGTGCATCTGCTGGCAACAAATTCACTCAGATTTTATTTTCTGAAATAGCTTTTATTTTGCCTTCATTTCTGAGAGCTATTTGCTGGATATAGAATCCTGGTTTGATAATTTTTTAAGCATTTTAAGCATGTTGTTCCTTTGTCTTCTGGTTTGCATTGTTACCATTATGAGGCCTGTGTTTATTTCTATTTTCCCCCGTAAATGTAAGATGTCCTTTTCTTCTTGTTCCTTTAAAACGTTTCTCTTTATCACTGTTAACCAATTTGATTTCAAAGTACCCTGGAATGTGTGTTTGTAATGTGCCCATCCGTGTGTGTGTGAGCACTGATGTGTATGTTTATGTGATACACAGAGTCATAACAGGGAGCTGAATACATAAATAAACAAACAATAAAAAGAGACAGACAGAAACAACAATCACAGTAATACAATGAACTTTTAGAGAGAGGAAAGAACTGTGGTTATTAGAGGTGGAAAGGGGGAGGGGAGTGCGGGAGGGGCTAATGAGGAATTGGTTGAGGGACACAAAGAATGGTTGTGTATTGTAATGAAAAATAAGCTAACTATACTGACCTAGCCATCACACATTATATAGAATTATTGGAAATCATCGTTGTACCACACATGTATGTTTAATACATTATCTAAAAAAAAATTAAAATAAATTAAAATAAAAATTGTCAGGGGGTGCAGGAAATGGACGAAGCTGGGTATGAGAAGCTGTGGAGGTGGCCCTGGGAGCCACAGATCGGGCGCCTGGGCAAAGGCTGGGCCGCATGTATCCCCACAAGGGTGCAGTCTGCACCCCCAGGCCGTGACTGACATGTTTCCAGAAAGCAGGCACTTGGGTTCATCGCACCTAATCCAGCAACCGAAATTCACCACCTCTGACTCCTACCACTGCATCAAAGATGAATTTCAACTGTTGCAGGGTCATTATCATCCTGAAGCTCGAATGCTACAAGCTGGCCAAGGAGAAGTCGGAGATGCAGCATCACTATGTGATGTACTATGAGATGTCCTATGGCCTAAACATCGAGATGCACAGGCAGGCTGAAATCATCAAGAGGCTGAAAGGGATGTGTGCCCAGGTCCTGCAGTACCTCTCCCAAGAGCACAAGCAGCAGATCTTGGGAGCTATCCAGAGGGCTAAGCAGGTCACTGCTCCTGAGCTGAACTCCATCATCCACAGCAGCTCCAAGCCCACAAGTTGTCCCAGCTTTGGGCTCTGGCCCTGCCTCTGACCACACTGCCCATGGGGCTGCAGCCACCTGCACTGCTGGTGGTCATTGTGGACACTGGCTTCCTATCGCTGCAGGTGCTGGGCTCCCAGGCCCACCTGTCCAAGGAAGACAAGAACAGCCACGATGGTGATGCCCACCAGGAGGATGATGGTGAGAAGTCGGCTTAGCAGGCAGCTGGGATGGGAGGGGGAGGGACAAAGGAGAAATAGGCACAGAGAGAAAGGGATGTTCAGCACAAAACAGTATAGCTCAGGATGGCTAAACTCCAGTAGCATTTATGGTAGCCACCTGCTGGGGTCCTACCCCTGCTTGTGTGCCTGCCACCCCCTAGATTTGCTCCAACCCCACCCAGTCCCCACCTCCCTTCCTCCTCCCCACATGCACCCTGAATAGTTGAATACCTGTTCATACCACAGATGAGGCAACCTGAGGCCTGGAAGGGCAAATAGGAGACCAGGTCAGATGGGAGCAAAACCTCAAGAAATCCAGCACCCCTGGTACTTTCCCATTTCACACACATGTAACTGACAGTCTGCTCACTGGGCTCTTCTGGACACACACTACAGCCTCCCACCCTGGCACTGCAAGAAAACATGAGGCTAGCCATCCTTTCCCATCCTGGGCACCCTGCATCTCCCCTTGGGACCCACCTCTCACCCTGCTCACCTGGGGCATAGTAGGGGAAGAGGAATTGGGAGGAGATTGGGGATTTGTAACAGGACCCAAAAGAGGGTAGAGAATAAGATAATTTTGAATGACAGTCTGCTCACTGGGCTCTTCTGGACACACACTACAGCCTCCCACCCTGGCACTGCAAGAAAACATGAGGCTAGCCATCCTTTCCCATCCTGGGCACCCTGCATCTCCCCTTGGGACCCACCTCTCACCCTGCTCACCTCTTCTGCTAGTCCCTGAGGCCCCCATGCCCACCTTTTCCTACCCCCTTGCCCACAAATAGGAGGCAAAGTGAAGCTAGCTTAGCTGGGACAAAGAGGGAAGGGGGGGGTGACCCAGGCTTTCCTTTCTTCCTTTCTCAAACAAACATGAGGGTACTGAAAAAAAAAATGTCTCCAGATGGAAAGGCAGGAACAGTATAGGCTTCCCTGCATAATTTTCCTATATTTGTATCACAGTCTCTTTCTGTTTTTCTGAATGTTTGAAAAGATCAGTTTCATACATTTTAATTAGTTTCTGTAAGATTTTATTGTAGGGAAAGTTCCATGCAACTCAATCTTTTATGGTCAGAAAAAATGTCCCATACCTCACTGTTTAATTATGTATTTCAGTTATTTATTTACACACACATATATTTTTAATTTCCTCATGAACTGTAAAACTACTGCAGATTTTATTTTTATGGATTTAGTGTCAAGCACTCTGAAATCTTGCTGTCCCCAAAGAGATGACAGAATTGACTGATTCCTAAAATTTAAAATAAAGATGACAGTAGCAGTGCTTCCTCTGCATTTCATTTTCTAGGTTTACTTACTAATCATAATAATAATAGATTTCATTTATCAAATCAGATTTGATGTGCTAGTACTTTTTATCTTTAGTGGTTTGTCTCCAGAACATTAGGTTAATATTTATAACTTCCTTGCTTTTCTTGGCAGACATGAAAACAAAGTAGAAACATTGCTTGTGAAATATATTTCAGTGATTAGAGAGCTGAGGGCAGTAGCAGAAGAAGACATGGAAATGAACAAAATTAAAATAAACAACATGGGGTCCTTAATGTATATTCCATTTAGAACAATAGTAAAAAGTTATTAAATGAGGTCAGTTAATCAAACTAGAAAAAGAATCAAGTAACTTATACTAAGACGTGTTCTGCAAAGGTAAAAATAATCCAATTTGCAGATGAAAACAAGAGGCAGAAAGAAAAAAGGCAAACAAGAAAATAAAATAAAAAAAAGGATGCTTTAAAACAAAGAAGCAGTTAAATGATCATTGGAATCTTATAGAAATCNGACAGAATTGACTGATTCCTAAAATTTAAAATAAAGATGACAGTAGCAGTGCTTCCTCTGCGTTTCATTTTCTAGGTTTACTTACTAATCATAATAATAATAGATTTCATTTATCAAATCAGATTTGATGTGCTAGTACTTTTTATCTTTAGTGGCTTGTCTCCAGAACATTAGGTTAACATTTATAACTTCCTTGCTTTGCTTGGCAGACATGAAAACAAAGTAGAAACATTGCTTGTGAAATATATTTCAGTGAATAGAGAGCTGAGGGCAGTAGCAGAAGAAGACATGGAAATGAACAAAATTAAAATAAACAACATGGAGTCCTTAATGTATATTCCATTTAGAACAATAGTAAAAAGCTATTAAATGAGGTCAGTTAATCAAACTAGAAAAAGAATCAAGTAACTTATACTAAGACCTGTTCTGCAAAGGTAAAAATAATCCAATTTGCAGATGAAAACAAGAGGCAGAAAGAAAAAAGGCAAACAAGAAAATAAAATTAAAAAAAGGATGCTTTAAAACAAAGAAGCAGTTAAATGATCATTGGAATCTTATAGAAATCATGTATTTTTTAAAGTATTTAAATAAATATTTTTTGGAAGGCATTCAATTCCCTCTCCAGTTTTTCTGTAGCAGTTGATACTCTTAATTAAAAATTATGGGAGTTTATTGTTTTGGACTGAGCTCCTGCAGTAGGTGCTAACAGACCAAATTCAAAATCAAACTGGAGTCACCCATGAAGGGACGCACGGACAAAGGAATCACGTGAGACCCGGGTTAACAGTTCACCAGAAAAGTTCTGCTTTATTCAAGGACTGTGTGTACATTTATAGGGTGCTGTGCTTTGGGGCGGGAGAGAGAGTGGACGGGGCGGTAACTGATTGGACGGGGCTGGGCAGGAGGTGAGCCTTGACCTGTGACTGACTGATGTTTGGCGTGGGTGGGCTTGGGTGTTGGCACCAGC
>NW_007729666.1:114789-115925 GCF_000696425.1 Galeopterus variegatus
GTGGCCAGGAGCTGGTAGTTCCTAAGTAAAAGCTGGTTAAAAGTTTGGTTAGAGATTCTTCCGAGTTGGGTTTGAATGAATTTTATAATGCAGGGCAGAAAAAGACAGGGTATAAATATAACAGCGATGGGTCCCAATATTGGCCATACCCAGGTGAGAAGTGAGACTTGGAAAAAAGAGGGGAAAGGATCAGGGCGGTTGGCTCTGAGGTCTGAGGCTAAGTTGGTGAGTTTGACAATACCGGTTTCTACTAGTCCTGATTCATTGATATAATAGCAACATTCTTCCCAGAGAAAGATACAAGTGCTGCCCTTTTCTGCTGTGAGGAGGTCTAACGCACAGGGGTTTTGTAGGGTAACTTTAGCTAGGGAGGTGATTTGTCTTTGTAAGGCAGATAGCGATTCAGCTGTGGAGGTGAGGGCCTTTTGTAGTTTGTTATTAATGTCTTGTACCACCCATAAAGTATGTCCTAAGGCCCAGCCCGACAGGCCAGTTGCAACAATTGATGTCCTTAAGGACATTCCCACTAGGACTGGGAGAAAGATGGCTCGATGCTGTCTTGGGGGTGGATGGAAAAGGTGGAAAAGCTCTGCGTGGGGATACAAAGTTAGTTGGGGAACAACAGTGACTAAGTAGCAAGGGACAGAGGTATTAGGAAAGATAAAGGTGGAAAGGGTTCCGTTGCACCAAAAAAAGGTGCCTGGTGGGGACATTGTGCGGCTTGTGATGGTGGTCCTTTTTGTGCAATGGAATGAAGAATGGGGTGAAGGGGTGGATGATCCCAGAAAGCAGTGATAGGACACCAAAGTGTGGTTGGGGGAGTCATCGGGGACCCATAGAGGAACATCGGGAAGACTGAGGGGTGTAGAGGAAGAATTGGAAGGGAGTGAGGTAATGTTTACAGGGACAGCAGCCAGAAGTGGGCGTAGCAAAGATGCGCAAAGGAAGCAATTGTTAGGAGGGGTAGAGTTGAAGTAAGTCTGGTTAAGGAAGATAATGGTTTCAGAAATAATTTGTTGCCAGGTGTTGATGGGAGAGTGCTGGTTGGCGGTGTTTATCTTTGAAGAAAGGGTTTCTTCTTGCTGAGAAATGTGAGTATGTACAGCAGATAAGGAAATGGGATCTTTTCTGAAGAC
>NW_007729666.1:118001-119607 GCF_000696425.1 Galeopterus variegatus
TCCCTGTTCAGGCGCCCATGGGGTCCCTACAACCCATGCTAAATTTCCCTGTCACCAAACCAAATCTTATTATTTGACCTTTGGAGAAATCAGAAGAAAGAGATAACAGCCAATTTCCAATAGGCCAGTTTCAGACCTTAATCAGCATGAAAATGAATTTCCCTTTGTTTTGATCTTTACAATGAAAAGGTAACCTGAAGTAACATGATATTAACCAATCTGCTCATTCTCAATTGTTCTGTCTCTTTGTACCTACCTTATACGGAAAGTGACTTTGAAATAACCAGTCCACATTTTTGTTCTTTATTTCTGCTTTCTAGAATCCTTTTTCTGTTCATAAAATCCCCCTCTGCTTAACCTGCTGGAACGCTTATTCTATTTTATGGAGTGAGGTATTGACCAATTTTAGAATCACAAATAAAGCCTATTAAGATCTTTACTTGTTTATTTTTCAAACCCCGAATCCAGAAAACCTTTCTTTTGTTTTACCATTACACAATGTAAACATTTTTTATGGTCCTTTACCAACTTCTCCCTAAACCCCTCCCCCGTTCCTATATCTGATGGCCTCAGTTCCATCCTCTCCCTTTGAAAGTTCAATGAATTATTGTGATTATTGTACTTTTCTTTTTTTTCTTTTTTCTTTTTCCAGCTCCCACTTAAGAGTGAGGACATGTGGTATTCCTCTTTCTGTTCAATGGCTTATTTCACTTCACATAATTTTTTCTAAATTCATCCATGTTGCTGTGAATGGCAGAATTTCATTGTTTTTTATGGGAGAGCAGTATTTCATTGTGTATACTTATCACATTTTCCTTATCCAGTCGTCCATCAATGGACATTTAGGTTGGTTCCAACTCTTAGNGACGGGTCGGCCATCCACGACAATAGTCACCCTGGGCTCGCTTTTAGTGATGGTCATGGTCAGGAAGGAGCCAGGGCCCCGTCAGTCATCTTCTTCCTCAGCCAGTCCCACCAGAGGTGCTTGAGGTGCCTGGAACAGCTGGGGCTTGCTAGGCCAGTCTCCCCTGGGTTTACTGGATGGCGGGGCTCCTGGACCCAGTAGGAAGAAGGTTAGATGGGTTCAAGGATGAACCCAGGAAGGAGGAAGGTTAAAAGGAGTGAGAGAAAGGTAGAGGGAGGAATGGGAGGTTCAGCCTCCGGGGCCGGGAACGTGTCAATGCTGGGGCCGGGAGAATGTGATTAGAGTGAAGGTTTAAATAATCTATAAGCCTGACAGAAGGAAAAGGGGGCTTACCTAACGGATGAACCAGTGGTGGGTGAAGGAAGGCAGAGCCAGAGAAAATGGACGGGGGTGGACCGTCAATCCCGGGGGGTCGCGGAGGAGTCTGAGGAGGTCCAAGGAAGGAGTCCCCTATGGCAGGGTGAACTCCTTCCCGGGTTTCGGCACCAAATGAAGGGGTGCACGGACAAAGGAATCACGCGAGACCTGGGCTAACAGTTCGCCAGAGAAGTTCCGCTTTATTCAAGGACTGCGCGTACATTTATAGGGTGCTGTGCTTCAGGGCGGGAGAGAGAGTGGATGGGGCAGTAACTGATTGGACAGGGCTGGGCAGGAGGTGAGCCTTGACCTGTGACTGGCTGA
>NW_007729666.1:121366-122609 GCF_000696425.1 Galeopterus variegatus
TTTTGTCCATTTTTAAATTAAGCTTCTTTTTTTTTTTTTTTTTTTTTTTACTGTTAAGTTGTTTGAGTTCCCTGTATATTCTGGATATCAATCCCTTGTCGGATGCGTAGTTTGTAAATATCATCTCCCATTTTGTAGGTTGGCTTTTCACTCAGTTAATCATTTCAAGCCCCAGCTGCTTTAAGGATGGAGCTGGTGAGCACACAGAGCAAGAGCTGGCAAAATCCTCAGCTGTGCCCTTTATTTTGCAGTGGCTTGGAGGCTGCAGGGGAGAAGAGGGCTTTGGTGGCCCCCAGGCCGACAAGACCACAAACGGGGTTCCTATAGACCCACATAAGAGCCAGGGGCCAAATACAACTGAAAAAAAAGGAGCAAATCAGAGGCTGGTGAGTCATTGCAAGAGACCAGCACATGGCCTGTCCTATGGGAACTATTTGAAGTGCAAGTGGTGGGGGAGACAAGCCCACCAGGGAAACACTGGGGTATAGCATGGACAGCTGATCTGCCCTCCAATCAGCACAGGCCAATTCAGTGGACACTGGTCAGGAACATAGAACTGAAGGGGTGCAGTTTGCCGAAAAGACTCAGGCCCAGACCAGTTTCCATACAACCCATGTGTACCAGACCTCACAAGACCTGGAAGTGCTTACAAGGTCAACAATTAAAACCTGAGGTGCACAAAAAGCCTTCCCCAGAGATCAGCAGCAAAGCAACAATTTAGCTCAACGACAGAACTCAAATGCTGGTTCCCACAGGAATTTCCCCAGTTTAGAAGTAAGCAAAGTACAACAAATTGGTTCCAGTGCAGGCTTTAATTGGTGGGAAAAGCAAAAAATACAGAGCAGAATTGACAGAAAAAACAAAAAACGCACAAATCAGAGACAAATTTCTGATATTAACAATTAAAGGTCTAACAACACCAAAGAACACCTATAAAACCTAGAAGGACTGGAAGCCCCCTGTGAGCCCATGTTGGGATGGGGCGAGGGCTGAGGGCCTAAATTACTCCCCCGACCACCACACTCAACCCTGTGATGACCACTGAGCAACTGCTGAAGTGCCCTGGACTCCCCTGCCAGAATGAGAGGTGTGCCATGACCCTTGACCATGTCCTCCTTCCTCCCCCTCTCACCCCATTCCCCTCTCTCTTTCCCTCACCCCTTCCCACCAATTGCTCTGTAACATCTTCTTAGAGTGTAAAAACAAAAGTAATAATAAATAAATTAAAAAATAAAAATAAATA
>NW_007729666.1:123636-126344 GCF_000696425.1 Galeopterus variegatus
TTTTTTTTTTTTTGAGACCGGCCGCACCGCACTCAGCCAGTGAGTGCTGTGAGCGCACCTGTCGTCCCTATATAGGATCTGAACCTGCAGCGGGAGCGCCGCTGCGCTCCCAGTGCTGCACTCTCCCAAGTGCGCCACAGGCTTGGCCCGTTATGTTGTTCTTTAAATGTGTCTTGCCTCTGAAATATACTTTGTCTGATTGTAATATAGCCACGCCAGCTTTCTTTTGATTAGTGTCAGCATGCTATATATTTTCTCATACATCACTTTTAACCTATTTGTATAATTATATGTAAAGTGGTTTTTTTTTTTTTGGTTTTTTTTTTAAGGCAGCATGAAGGTAGGTTGCTTTTTTATTCAATCTGAAAATCTCTGTCTTTTCATTTATTATGGTACGTAGACAATTTATGCTTTATTGATTGCTGGTACGATTGTGTTTAAATCTACAATTTAGCTATATGTTGTCTATTTGTCTCATTTATTCTTTGTTCCTCCTTTCTACCTTCTTCTGGATTGAGAATTTTTTAATCCATTTTATTTCCTTTGTTTGCTTATTAGCTGTAATTCTTTAGCTTGATCTTTAGTGATTATTTTAGAGTTGACAGTATACATCTTTAACTTGCACAGAGTACCTTCAAGTAATACTTATTTCACCAATTATATAAGAATCTTGCAAGAGTATGTTTCTATATTTCCCCCTCCCATCTTTGTGCTATTGTTGTCATGCATTTTACTTCCACATATGTTATAATACATATTTTAGGTGTATTATGTATGTATGTATGTATGTATTATATAACACACAATACAATTGCTATTATTTTTTGCTTCAAGTAGCTAATTATCTTTTCAAGGAATCAAAAATAACATTAAATATATTTTATATTTATTCACATATTAACCATTTTTGGTGCTCTTTATTCCTTTGTATAGATTTAGATTTCCATGTGGTATCATTTTTCTTCTGCCTGAAGGACTCCTTTTGAACATTTCTTATAGCAGGTCTGCTAGGGATGAATTCCTTCAGTTTTTATTTTACTGTTATTTTTGAGAGATATTTTCATTGGGTATAGGTTTTTTACTTTCAGTATTATGAAGACATTTCTCCCTTATCTTTTGTCTTGCATTGTTTCTGATTAAAAATTTTCTTATTCTGAATGTAATGTGTCATTTTTTTTCCTGTCTGCTCTTGTAATTTTCTCATCACTGATTTTAATCATGTTGATCATGATGTGCAATTTTCTTTATGTTTCTTATGCGTGGGGCTTGTTGATATTTTTGAAAGTGTGGTTTATAGCTCTCTTCAAATTTGGAAATTTTTCAGCCATTATTTCTTTGTATATATGAATATTTTTTATTTCCCTTCCCTCCCTTTTGGACTCAAATTTTACATATACAGCCAGTCACTGTTGTTCCATGGCTCATTGATGTCATTTATATTGGTTTAGTGTATTTTCCTCCTTGTGTTTTATTTTGGGTTCATGTATTACTGTGTTGTCATGTTCACTTATCTGTTTTTTTTTCTGTAGTGTCTATCCCATCCAGTGCATGTTTCATTTAGACATTGTAGTTTCATCTTTAGAAGCTCTATTTCCTTCTTTTTAAAATGTATCTTTCACACTCTATTCAACATGTTCAATTTTTCCTCTACCTTCTTGAACATAGGAAATTTAGTTCTGTCTTAATAATCTTTTCTACTAATTTTATCTGTGTTATTTCTATTTGTTTTATTTATTGACATCACATCCTTATGAGTTGTGCATATATATTTTGATAGTGCTGTAGTGGCGATAAAGAAATATTAAATTGTATTTTTTATTCTACTTTTATTTAAGATGTAATTCACATTTCATAAAATTCACCATTTAAAAGTGTAAAATTTAGTAGTTCATAATATACTTACTGGATTGTACAACTATCAATACTAATTCCAGAATATTTTCATCATCCCCCAAAGAAACACCATACTTGCTAGCAGTCAACCTCCATTCCTCTCTCCTTCCAGCCCCTGTTAACCACTACTG
This sequence comes from Galeopterus variegatus, assembly GCF_000696425.1. Classification (NCBI taxonomy): domain Eukaryota; kingdom Metazoa; phylum Chordata; class Mammalia; order Dermoptera; family Cynocephalidae; genus Galeopterus; species Galeopterus variegatus. The sequence goes on from NW_007729666.1 coordinate 125,661, forward strand.
TCTTGTCTCTGTGGATGTGCCTATCCTGGACATCTGATATAATGGAATGACAACATATGTGGACTTTTACTTTTGGCTTCTTTCATTTAACATAATGTTATCAAAGTGAATTCATGTTGTAGCATCAGCATTCCTTTTTATTACAAAATAATATTCAATATAGATATACCACATTTTGATCTTTTTGGCTATTATGAATAATGGTTCTATGAGCATTCATATACAAGTGTTTGTGTAAATAAATGTTTCATTTCTTTTGTCTACATACCTACAAGTGGAATTGCTGAGTCATATGGTAACCCTATATTTAAGTTTTTTGAGGAACTAACAAAGTTTTTCAAAATGGTTGTACCATTTTACATTTCTACCAGCAATATATGAGGGTTTCCATTTTTCTGCATCCTCACAATTACTTATTTTATTTATTTGTTTCTAAATTTATTTTGGATTATAACCATGCTAGTGGATTTGGTATCCCATTGGGGATTTGATTTGCATCTACCCAAAAATGTTGAGCATTTTTTCTGTGTGTATCAGAACTTCATATATACCGTCTTTGGGGAAATGTCCAGTACTGTATTAATATCCTTTGCTTTATTTTAATTGGGTTATTTGCCTTCTTGTCGGTGAGTTGTAACAGTTCATATATTCTGGATTCTATGGGTAACATATTTTTGCTTCTTT
>NW_007729666.1:126859-127831 GCF_000696425.1 Galeopterus variegatus
TCGGTGAGTTGTAACAGTTCATATATTCTGGATTCTATGGGTAACATATTTTTGCTTCTTTGTACTTGTATAACTGGTATTTTTTATTTGAATGCCAGACTGTGGATTTGCTTTGTTGGATGGTGGATATTTTTGTGTTCCTTTAAATATTCTTGAGCATTTTCCTGGGTTACAATTAAGTTACTTGGGAAAACTTTGGATCTTTTAGAGGTTTGCTTCTAAGTTTTGTTAGGGAGTGAGTACTATGATTTTAATGTGTCCCCTTCAAAATTCAGGTGTTGCCTATGTGATACTATTAAGAAGTGAGGCCTTTGAGAGTTAATTAGGCCCTGAGGGCTTCTCCTTTGTGAATGTGATTAAGGCCCTTATAAAAGAGGCTTCACACAGCATTTGTTTAGCTTGCTCTTCTGCTATGTGAGGATATGATGTTCCTGCCCTCAGCAGTATGCAGCCCTCACCAGACAACTGAAGCCAATATCTTGATCTTAGACTTCCCATCTGCCAGAACTGTGAGAAAATAAATTTCTTTCCTCTATAAATTACACGGTCTGTGGTATTTTGTCATAGCAACACAAATAGACTAAGACAGGTGGGATCAGAGCAGACTTTAATCTTGGGCTAATTTTGACCCACTGCTTTAAGCAATACCCTTCTGAATACTCTACCTGAAGACTAAATGACACCCTCTACAGGTATTTGGAGCTTTCTCCTCTCCAACATTCTGCCCTATGAAATGTAAACCTCTTGGCCTTTCTAAATTCCTAACTCTATATTCTCAACTTAAGAGATTTCCAGGCTCCACATATATCACCCTCCCTGCACTGAAGCTTAGAAACTCTCTTCAATCAGTAAGCTGTGGTAATGGATTCACTTTGTTTCTCCTCTCCTAGAAATCACTGACACTCACTGCCTGATATCTATTGTCTAAGAATGGTTGTTTCACATAAATTGTCCACTTTTCTAGTTGTGTCA
>NW_007729666.1:128173-132448 GCF_000696425.1 Galeopterus variegatus
TGATATCTATTGTCTAAGAATGGTTGTTTCACATAAATTGTCCACTTTTCTAGTTGTGTCAGGACAGAGGGTAAATCTGGTCTTTGTTTTACCATCTTGCCTGGCAGAGGAGGTCTATTCACATGACATTTAAGAGGCAGAAGGGAAATGAAGTACTTCCTCCTAATTGATTTTTCCTCAGCAGTAAACAGAGTTGTGAATATTTAAGGTTTTTTTTTTGCATCAGTATTCCAGTTTCCATTCTTCAGATTTCTAGGTGCTGAGAGACTGGTTGTGATTAACAGTGGTAGACAAAGCTCTTTGACTTCAGTTTTTTTTTGTTCATGGATTACAGCCTCTGTGATGTGGTTATGAATTCAATAGATTCAGTGATGATATCAAAAGCAGAAGCCCAACCAATCCCATACACCATTCCCATTGTGAGTCAATTGTTAAGTGCCCTGGGTATTAATTATGAATTTTAATTTTCTATATATTATGATGCTTTGACATTTAGAGGACCTTGGTGGCCTTGGAGAGACTGCCCCTTCCAGGCCTATCTAATTCCTAAATATAGCAAATTAGTATCTTGTGAGTGTGCCTTTCAAATAAAAACCAACCAGCCTAAAGCTCACATCTCCAACCCTTAAACTCTCACACACAAAGCCAATATTTCCTCTGTTCTAAATCACCACATGGCCAGATATTAAACTGAATACCATCAATATAGCCCAGATCCTACTGAAATTATTCAAATAGCCAAACCTAAACTATTTACCTTTTCTTGATTTGCCTTTCCCATGGAAACCACCGTAAAGGCTTTTTCCCATGATTTCCCCTCAGTCCTCTGCCTCCTGACCAATTTTGGTCCTGCTACTTGTGGCCCTGCATTGAATGATGTGACCTCTTCTCTAGGGAACTGTGAGTAATAAACTATTGGTTGTAGAACCAATAAATCCTGAAAGTTCTCAGTGGTATAGAATCTATCTCTCAGTGCTATAGATTCTATCATCAAATGGAGATGAAACTGAGATCCAGTTACCTCTGTTTATATGAAGTTCAAAAATTCTGGAAATAATACTGTAACATATTTTTGTAGGTTGACATGGTCCTTGACAATACAATGCCTGTTTTTCCAGATGTTATAGCAAACATTTTATTGGCAGCTAAAATGACCCTTGCTTATCTTCGAACTCACAACATGTGTGAGAAGCTTGGATTGAGGTTTGACTGTTTTGAGTTAAAAAAGATCAATAGCATTTCCAGCCATGAGTATATTATGCCCTTGATAGTTGCGCCCAATGGTGGCAGTAAACACCCTTTCAGCAGTCATCTATAAACACATACAGTCATGTGCTGCATAGACATGTTTTAGTCAAAGATTTACTGCATATAAGGTGGCATCTTATAAGATTACTATATAATACTGCTTATTGTTATTTTAAAGTGTACTCCTTCTACTTATTAAAAAAAGTTAACTGTAAAACAACTTCAGACAGGTCCTTTAGGAGATATTGCAGAAGAGGCATTGTTGTCATGGGAGATGACATCTCCATAGGTGTTATTGCCCCTGAAGATCTTCCAATGGAACAAGATGTGGAGGTGGGAGACAGTGACTTTGATACTGACCCTGTGTAGGCCTAGACTAATGTGTTCATGTCTTAGTTTTTATTAAAAAGTTTAGGAAGTAAAAAAAAAAAAAATTAAATAGAGAAAATCTTGTAGAATAAAGTTATAAAGAAATTATTTTTGTAAAGCCATCTGATGTGTTTTAAGCTAAGTATGATTACAAAAGAGTTAAAAAGATAATAAAAATTTAGAAGTTTATAAAGTAAAAAAGTTACAGTAAGCTAAGGTTAATTTATAATTGAAATAAAAATATTAAAAAATAAATTTAGCATAGCCTAGTGTACTGTACAGCATTTATAAAGTCTGCAGTACTGTATTGTAATGTCCTTAGGCCTTCACATTCACTCATCACTCACTCATTCACTCACCCAGAGCAACTTCTAGTCCTGCAAGCTCCAATCATGGTAAGTGCACTATAAAGGTGTACGATTTTTCATCTTTTATCATATTTTTACTGTGCTTTTTCTGTGCTTAGATACACAAATACTCATCATTATGTTACAGTTGCCTACAGTATTCAGTGCAATAAAATGCTACAATGAATGTGAGTGTGCAAATATCACTTCAATTTCTCCACATCCTTGTCAGCACTATTTTCTGTTTTTTGGTTTTGTTTTGTTTTGTTTTTTGATAGTGACCATGATAACAGGTGTGAGGTAGAATCTAATTATGGTTCTGCTTTGCATTTTTCTGATGATTAGTGATGTTGAGCATCTTTTCTTATGCTTATCGTCCATTTGCATGTCTTTGGAGAAATGTTTATACAAGTCCTTTGCATATTTTTTAACCAAGTTGTTTGTTTTTGTTGTTGTTGAGTTGTAAAGCTCCCTTATATATTTTGGATATTAATCCCTTAACAGATATATGGTTTTCAAATATTTTTCCCTTTCTGTAGGTTGCCTTTTACTTTACTGATTGCTTCCATTGTTGCACAGAGTTTTTGAGTTTGTTGTGTTCCCACTCATCTGTTTTTGCTATTGTGGCCTGTACTTTTGGTGTTATATCTAAGAAATCATTACCAAATCCAATGTCATGAAACTTTTCCCCTATGTTTTCTTTAAGGAATTTTAGTTTCAGCCCTTACTTTAAGGTCTTTAACCCATTCTGAGTTAGTTTTTGTATATGTGAAATGCAAGTCTTCAACTTCTTTCTTCTACAAGTGGATATTCGGTTTTCCCAACACATTTGTTGAAGCAACTGTCCTTTCCCCATCGTGCATGTGTTGGCACCCCTGTATTCAGTATTATAGATAGGAGGCTTTATTTCTGGGCTCTCTGTTGTGTTCCATTGGTCTATATGTTTGTCTTTATGCCAATGCCATCCTGCATCTAGCTTTATAATATGTTTTGAAGTCAGAAAGTATGAGGCCTCCAGCTTTGCTTTTATTTTGTTTTATTTTATTTTGTTTTGATTACTTTGAGATTCCATATAAATTTTAGAATGAGAGATCATTATTTTTTATCTATATGAATTCGGTGGGCCTACTTTGGGAAATATTTTCTGCAAAGAGAATTTGCTTTTGCCTTCTTACTGCTTTAGAGGTTTAGTGTCAGAGGATGGTTCATGACTTAACATTTCTACTTTCTTGTTCTTTCAAGGATTGATATGCCTGAAACAAAGTTCCTGTGAATCAACTGCAGGGCATCCATGCTCTGCCCTGCTTCAGCATCTCCAGGCTGGTTTCCTGCAACTCTTGTTCACTACTGCTCTGTTTCCCACTGCTCTGAACTTAGTGGTCAACTTCTCTGGCTTTACTTTATGCCCCAGAAGATCAAATCCCTGGTGCTCCAGTTGCTGTCTGTTTTAATTCTCCCCATTCAGCAGGTACAGGCTCAGCTCTTATTTATTTTTTCATTTGTTATTCAATTTTGCTTGTTCAATTTTGAAGTAATGGGGTTGGAGATTTTCTACATTTTGTGAGTCACACAGAATCCAGATAAGGTGTCCTGTCTGTATTCTATATATGTAGTAACAATGCCTAGGCTCATGATAGAAAGCTGAAATCTGAGAGACCACAGATTTTAAAACATAACTATATTTTTAAAGTCCTATTGCCCATCAGGAGATAATTATGAGGAAGACAGCTCAGTTACAGAAAAAATAAACTATAATTTTCTTAGCAATTTGGCTACTATTTAAACACAATAACCAAACTTCTGTCTGGGATGTGAAATGATGTGGGAGATATTTGTTCTCATGGTAACACCAAAAAAACTCAGCTATTATGAAACTCATATTCACCTATGAAACTACTAAAGAGTGAAGGATGCATGAAAAGCCCAGATGAACTGATTTTCGTAGAGAGGAGCCCTTTATAAGTGTCCTTCAGCATTGACAGTTCATTGAGGCAAAGGTGGAAAAGAAAGCCTGGTAAAGGCTCAGATAGATGAGCTATTGGTAATGTTGGTGGCAGGGGAGGGAGATTGGAGTCTGTAGGACTCCAAAATACAGCAATAATGTACTTGACCTAACAATTCTCCCTTGGTTTGCCACTTCCATTTTACAGAGAAAAGAGCAGTGACTGTGTGGCTAAAAGTAGAAATAACTCTCTACTCTCATGCGTTTTTATGGTGCCTCAAAATAGGGGCTCAACTACTACTGTTTCAAGAAGTAAAACTGAGGTCCAACCGACACCAGGTTCCAGGATCAAACATTGAGAAGATCAAA
>NW_007729666.1:132808-136666 GCF_000696425.1 Galeopterus variegatus
GCTTCCTGTTCGCCACCTTCCTCGGCTCGTGCGCGCCTGTCTGCCTGCTGCGTAGACCGCGTTGAGCTTGAGGTGAAGCCTGAGCTCTGCCCTGTCCTGATGGAGAGGAGAGAGGGGGCGGTGAAGGAAGGGGCATCTGCAAAGAAGGCGGCCCTATTTCTCCGTACGCTCCAGGAAAAGGAAGACAGAGTGGCCATTTTTCTTTTTTTTTGGATCCAGATGAAGAAATTGCCAAAATTGACGGGACCGTAACAGACCAGTCAGCCTTGGGACGATAATACAGTCTGTGCAAACCCCGTCTCCTGGATCCCCACAACTGGCAAGAAGATGAACTTGTATACCCGAGTTCTAGAATATGAGCCTTGGAGTCTTGCCCGTCCAGAGCCTCAGCGCTGCCTATACTGAACTGGGCAGATAGGAGGTTTGGATAATCATGTAAAACAAAAAGACTTGCTGAAGGGCTAATGAGCACTTTATGCAGCGACACCCTCTCCTGCAGCCTAAAACACAAGCACTTTTTCTGGATTGGTTAATGGAAGTGTGCGAAGTCTGTTAACTTCACAGGGAGAAGTTTTAATGGACGCAGGCTTTCTTTGGTAGCTATATAGATATATGGCAACACAAGAAAATACTGTAAAACATTTTTTTCAGCTTACTGGGATTACGTCTATATTTAATTGCTGCCAAACTATAGGAAATCTGTTCTCTAGAGTTGCACCAGATAGCTTATGTTACAGATGGGGCTGTTCATGAGAAGACATTCTTACCATAGAATTAATGATTATGAAGGCCCTTAAGTAGCATTTAAATCCCCTGACCACTTTGTTCTAGCTGAATGCATACGTGCAGGTTGCATATCTAAATGACTTATATGAAGTGCTCCTGCTGCATTAGCTCCATCGCATCTTCATGTAGATGGCACAGCTTTTAGATCTCTGTGTCCTGGATGTTGGCTGCGTAGAATTTTCTTAGGGTGTACTGGTTGCTTCTGTCTTGTGTTATTTCTCTTCATCTGAATTGATGCAAAAGGTTTCAGGGCATCAGTGATACGATACAGAGAACTGAGTCAAGTGGACAGTCTGTTTGCCATGACTTTAAGGGAGGTAGGGAACTCGAAACTGAAGCACTTCAGGGTAGTTTCTGCTGAAAGTGCACACAACATACAGACACATATAAACAGCTTGGATTTGCTGGACAAAGCCCAAGCAAAGATAGCCATATTGTCTGAACAAAATAGGATTTCTTCTCCTCCTGCTGGGGTCCTCACCCCACCCACAGAACACTAAAGAGCAGAGCAGTGGGCTGAGAACAGTGTGACCACACCAGCATTCTTCACCAGAGACAGTTGTGTGGAAATGCCTGCTCAAAATTCCCTTCTGTCTACTGCAGCAGAGGCGTGCATTAGCTTTTACAGATATTTAAATGGAGGAATGTCTCTTCCATAATGGCAGTATTTCTGTGGATGCCATTGGACAGGGAAAAGTGTTTTTTATTGAATACTTAGATTTTTTAAATAAGTGGGTCAAATACACCAGTCACCATCAGAACACCAATGAATGCTCCAGATGCTTCTAAGGTACATGATACTTGACTTGATTGACTATTCACATAAATGACCAAGGCTTGAGTTGAGTGCCACTGTTGCTGTTGGCTCTCCTTGGGTGTTTTGGGTTGTGTCCTATTAAGTGGAACAAGTGGTTGTGAGCATGTGTTGTGATGCAGAGCCCAGAACCAGCTGGGCTGGGGTCCTGCCCTTTTCAAACTATCATTTGACAATTTACAGTGCCTTTTAGAACTCTTATAAGTGATGCTATGTCTATCCATGTTTTAATAAAGATACTACTGGCTTTGAGAAAAAAAATTAAGAGGGAAAGACTGACAGAAGCAAAGGGAGAAATAAATCACAATCATGGTGTAGATTTTAAAAACACTATCAGCAGTTGATAAAATAAGTTAAAAAATCTATAAGGATATAGAAGATTTGAGCAATACTGTCAACCACATTGACCTAATATATACCTATTGAACATTACACCTAATGACTTCTGAATATATGTTTTTTTTCCCAGCACACATAGATCCTTAATGTAGTAGACCATATGCTAAGCAATTAAGAAAAAAAAAGCTCAATAAATGCTGAAGGTTTGAAATCACTAAGTATATTCTCTGATCACAAAATAGAATTTGTCAGTAGCAATAGGACATCTAGAAAATACCTAAATTTGAATACATTTTGAACTGAATGATAATAAAAACATAACAAAATATGTGAGAGACTCCAAAAGTGGAAGAAAGGGGAAGTCCAGAGCTTCAAACTCTTATGTTAATCAACAAGAAAGAAGGGTAAAAATCAGTGATCTGACTCCAACTTTAAGAAGCAAGAATAAAAACAGCAAACTAAAACCAGCATAAATAGAAGATAATAGTAAAAATGAAGAAATCAATGAAACAGAAAATAAAGAAAAGCAATAAAGACAAATGATTGTTTTTGAGAAGATTAATAAAATTTCTAGATCCCTACCAAGAATAATCAAGACAAAAGAGAGAAAAAAAGAAGTTATCAGTATCAATGATAAAACAAGAGATATTACCACAGATTCTGTTATTAAAGAAGTAAGATTAGATTATAATGAGAAAACTTTATTCCAATATATTTGAAAATGTGTTAAATGAAAAAATTCCCTGAGAAACACAACTTACTGTATCTGAGACAGGAAGAAAGAGATCATCTGAATAGCTCTATGATAATGATAATTTGTTATTAAAACAATAAATAATAAATATTAAATAAATAATACAAGAAAAAAATAACATATTTTGTTTTAAAAAAACCTTTCCATAAAGAAAAATCCTGGTCCAGAAGGCTTAGTAAATTTTATCAAACATTTAAAGGGAAAAAAATTACAACTTTCATAAATCTTTGAGAAAAAAAGAGAGGTCAAACAGTTCCCAATTTGCTTTATGAGGTCAGCATAACCCTAAAATAAAACCTTACAAAGAAATTACAAAAAAATAAAATTAAGACTAATCTTACTCATAAACATAGACACAAAAAAAATTCTTAAAATTTAATACAAGTTGCAACCTCTATCAAAAGGCTATTATATTATTACCATGTGGAGTTTACACCAGAAAAGGAAGACTGGCTTAATATTTGAAAATCAAACAGTGTAATTAATCACATTAAGAGAATTAGCCAAATAATCATATGTCTGTATCAACAGGTAGGAATAAAAGATCTGAAACTGTCAACACCTGCATGAAAAAAAAAAAAAAAAACCTCCAGTTAATTAGGAATAGAAAGAAACTTCCTCAGTTTGATAAAGGGCAAAACCAAAAAGCTATAGCTAACATCATACCAAATGGTGACATTGTATACTTTTTTTCCCTAAGAATGTGCTTACCATTTTTATTCAGCATTGCACTGGATGTCTCAATCTTATTAAGAATTAATAAAACAAAAGAAAGAAATGAAAGCCATAAAGAGTAGAAAACAGTAGGTCTAACTACATTTATTTGTAGGTGACATGATAGTCTTTATAACAGAGAACATTTAATCCCATTATATGCTTTTAGTCCAGAGCCTGAATACTTAGTATTCAGCTTGCAAAATTTGTGGTAGAAACAAATTAGCAATGTTACCATCCAATTCAGGACAAAGAATAATTATAGAGTATCTCATTAGAAATACATCAATGAGGGCGGAGCCTGTGGTGCACTTGGGAGAGCCTGTGGCGCAGGTTCGGATCCTATATAGGGATAACTGGTGCGCTCACAGCGCTCACTGGATGAGCGCGGTGCAGCCAGTCTCAAAAAGGACTAAAAAAAAAAAAAAAAAAAAAAAAAAAAAAAAAAAAA
>NW_007729666.1:137077-137875 GCF_000696425.1 Galeopterus variegatus
AAAAAAAAAAAAAAAAAAAAAAAAAAGAAATACATCAATGAGTTAAACTACTTTTGCCTTATCTAAAATTTTAAAGAAATATGAATAGCAGTAAAATTCATCACAAAATACAACTTAGTGGATAAGATGGCATATAAAAACATTTAGACCTGTACAATTCACCTGGGAAAATTGCATTTCATAAAATTAAGGGCTACAAAACAAAATTTAGTAATGCAAACCATTGTAGGTAAGATTTAACATTTTATTCACCAATTAGTTTTTTACCGTGTATAAATTTTTATTTGAAAAATAATTGATCCCAATGAATATAATTTTAATACAACATAAATAAAATTGGGAAAAATAGAAATTATTTAATTGTGGTTTTAGAATAATGGAATTTACTTGCCTTAATGGAATTCATTTGATATACTTTCTCATAGATACTTTTATTTAGAGATTTAAGTAAACAATTACCCTGGAAAGCTAGAGAAATTAGAATTGTTCAGATTACAAAAGCATTATGGAGATCTCATTTAAAGTTAACTGTGACTATGGGAAGTAGCACAGAGGTAGATAAAATCCTCCATTTACGAACAAGCTCAGCACATCAATATAGTTTAATTACATGGACCAAATTGTGTTTGCCTGTTTTTCTTAAAGTTGTGGGTTAAGATAAGTATCTCAACAGATGAACAGCTGTTACTGCAGGTGCGTTTCACATCAGGATCCAGATTTTCAATTCACAGTGCAGTGAAGCCAGCAACCTAGAATATTCAGAGGATTTGCTCTTTAAACACCATTAGACTTCTAACA
>NW_007729666.1:138073-139932 GCF_000696425.1 Galeopterus variegatus
ATGCTGCACATCTCAGCCCACTTTGTTTTCCCCTCCAGTCCTTGCTGAGGAAATTGGTGACAGAACCTCACTTCAGTTGTGCGGTATATCCCCTGCTTTTTTGCTCAAAAGCTTTTCTCATGATGTGGTTGGAACACCTGTGAGAAACTACTAAGCATTTGTGAATGCTCAAAACTGCAAGTGTGGGTATATTAACACCCCACGGGAAGTCCTTGACAATTAGGGCACAGTAGTCATGGATATGTTTTCCTTTCATGTCCTTTATGGGGACATTTCTGAGGCATGATCTATATCTCTCATCAGAGGGTCCCAGGGAGATCAGATCCCAGTTTTCCATTGTGGTAATCAACCTTATAACACGACTGTCTTGGCTTTCTCTCTTTTCCTGTTTTACTTTTCGCAGGGTCCCACCCCTGCTATCTGGCATAATGTCCCCAAATAGTCTTAACTATAAAGCTCTACACGTCCATATAGGTTACTGTATAGGCTTTCTCTCCTTTCCCGTTTTTGAGTCTGTTTCTGGAAGGAACCCAGGCATAACCCACCACCCCTGTAAGGAATATTTGCAGCACCCAGAAGTCTCTTATAGCTACTTTTCCCAGTCAACACCCTTTCATTTTTATTTACTATTATTTTTATTTTTGGACGCAGAGTAAGTCTTAATATATTTAAAAAGAGTAAGATCATAGAATCTTAAGATCTTAAGATCATAAGATCTGGTCTTATGGCTGGTCTTGTGGCAGTGAACTCCCATAATTTTTGTTTGTATGGGACATACACTGTTGTCCCTTTATTTCTTAAGAATAACCTTGCTGGGTATAGAATTCTTGGCTGTCATTTTTTTTTAATGGATTTTGAATTTTCTTCTGGAATTTAAGGTTTCAGTTGAATAATCTGTTAGTCTGATGTGGCCTCCCTTATAGGTATCTTGACACTATTTTCTGCTGCTTTTAGAATTCTCTCTTTATCTTTGTGTTTTACTAGTTTTACTATAATGTATCTTGGATAGGAACTTTTTGTACTGAATCTGTTTGGGGATCTTTGGGCTTCTTGGATCTGAAGGTCTGCCATCTCTCCCTATACATGGGAAGTTTTCTGTTATTAGTTCCTTAAATAGATTTTCAATGCTTTTTCCTTTCTCCTCCCCTCCTGGGATATCCATGATTCAGATGTTTGTGTGCTTGAGGTTATCTGCTAGCTCTCTTAAATTTTCTTCATTTTTCTAATTACTTTTCCTTTTTCTTTCTTTCTTTCTTTTCTTTTCTTTTCTTTTTTCTTTTTTTTTTTTTGTCTGCCTGGGTTATTAAAAAACACCATCTTTGAGGTCTGAAATCTTTTCTTCTGCTTGCTCTAGTCTGCTGCTCAACTTATCTATTTATTTATTTCACTGAGTGAATCCTTTATTTCTAGCAGTTCTGATATTCTTTTTAAAGCTGTTCATTTCTTTGTGTATTTCCTCCTTCACATCCTGCATATATTTTCTTATTTCATTCTGTTCTCTAATTGATTCTTATCTCATTGAGTTTTCTTAAGATCAGTGCTCAGAATTTCTTCTCGGAGATATCAAGGGTTTCTTGCTCTATGGGGTCTGATATTTGATTACCACATTCCTTTGGTGGTGTCATATTTTCTTGTTTATTTGTAGTTCTAGTATTTTTTCATTGATGTTTGGTCATCTGGTAGGACATTAGTTTCTTCAATTACTATGGAGTGGGCTATGAGGGAAAAGACTTCCTCCTCTATTTGTAGGCTCTGCTGGTGACTCTCTTTGTAACAATGCATGCAGCTGAGTGTGTGGTAGGCTGCTTCAGCTCCTGTTTGGTCACTGAGTGCGCCTCTGTGGGGCTTGGGAGGGTGTG
>NW_007729666.1:140645-146397 GCF_000696425.1 Galeopterus variegatus
TCCTTTAGCCTAAAAATTCTTGTATAGCATATTTTTGAGATCCATGTCTGCTATAGACAGACTTTTTTTTTTTTTAACCTAAATTTTTAAAAAACTTTACCTTCATACCTTAATCTTTAAGGATATTTTCACTCTATGTAGAATTTTGGGTTGACAGTTTATTTTCTTTCTGAACATTAAAGATGCTACATTATCTTCTGGTCTCCACTGTTTCTGATGAAAAGTCAAAATAATTCAAAATTGTTTTTTGTGTGTGGTTGCCTGCCTTCAAAATATTCTCTTTATCTTTGTTTTCATCAGTTTAACTCTAATGTGCCTAAGTGTGGTTTTCTCTTTATTAATTATACTTAGAGTTTTCTTAGTTTCTTGAATCTATAAGTGAATATATTTCATCGAATTTGGGAAAATTCTAGTAGTTATTTTTTCAAAGATTTGTTCTTCATTTTCTATTTATTTTCTTGGCACTCCATTTACACATATGTTAGACTTTTTGATACCGTCACACAGATCTCTTAGGTTCTGTTTATTTAGTATTTTGTTGTTGTTGTTGTTCGTAAAAGTGGGCAATTCCTATTGATTTGTTTTCAAATTCAATAACCTTTTTTTGTCTTCAGGTCCATTCTGCTTCTATACCTATCCTTAGAAATTTTTAATCCATGCATTATACTTCTCACTTCAGAATTTTTATTTAGTTCTTTTATGATTTTTATATATTTTTGGCTGATATTTTCTATATTTTTATTGAGAGCATATTTTCTTTTATATGATGGGGTGTAGTTACAATAACTGCCTTAAATGTTCAGTCTGCTAATTCCATCATCTGAGCTTTCTTGCATCAGTCTCTGATGACTTTATTTTTTCTTGAAAGTGGGTCATGCTTACTGAATTTTTTTTATCTGTATCTTGGACACTGTGTATGATATATTATTGATACTCTGTATTTTCTTGTGTTTCTCCCGAAAGTGTTGCTCTCTCTTGTTTTAGCAGCAAGTTAACCTGGTTGGAAATGAATTGCAAATTCAGTCTCCCCTGGGCTGGATAACCACTCAAATTTTAGTTTGCTTCTCCAGTTTTTACTGGGCTCCTTGGAGAATTCTATGTATGCATGGTTCAGGTCTTGGCCAAAATTTTGGGCAGTTTATGCACTGAACTTGTGGCTCCTTTTCCCTTTATTCTTCTTTCTTTCAACTGTCTGTACAGTGGTTCTTCAAATTAGTAAGAACTGCAGATTTCCTATCAGAGTTTTAATCACCCGCATCATGCCAACTTGGCTTCCTCTAAGGCTAAAGGTAAATTCACACAGTATTGATTCCTTCTTCCAGGTGTTGACTCCCCTTCAGTATCTGCCAAATTTTTCTCACTTTCTAATACCTCCAAGTTGCTGTGTTGCACCTAGAGTTGTACCCACATTTTATAGTTGTTTTCTGCAATAAAATCTATTTGTCTATTCCTGAAAATAAAACCTTACAATGGACTTCTTGATATTTCTACTTGTATATTTAAATGATATCTGAAAGTTAATATGTTAACAATAAAATCCTGCTTTTCAAACTAGCTGCATCTGCAGGCTCTCTCATATCAGTTATATAAATTTTATCCTTCCAATTGCTCATGCCCAAATCCTTTTATCATTATGGATTTTATTCTTTCTCTCATACTCCCCATCTAATCCATCAGGAATTCCTGTTGACTCTACCTTCAAAATATATTTGCCGTATGATCACTTTTTGCTACATAAACTGCATCAGCTCCTGCCCAAGCCACTATTGTCCATTGCCTTGATTATTCTAATACACTCCTTAGTGGATTCTCTTATTCTGCTCCTGTCTTCTAGAGTCTGTTCTCAACACAGTGTCCAGAATGATACATTTAAAACATAAATCACAATCATGTTACTCATCCCCTCTAATTCAGAAATGGTTTCCATTTCTCTCAGACTAAAACCCATCATTCTTATGATGCCTTCTAAGGCCTTACATAATCTAGCCCATACTACATCATTATTCTTAGTTGTTAATACTCCCTATCTCATTTATTCTGCCCCAATTATACCAGCCTCCTTGCTCTTCTTTGAAAATGTCAGACATGCTTCTGCCTAAGGGCCTTTGCATTGTCTGTTTTCTCTGCTAATATGATTTCTCCCTATATAATTAGGCTAACTACCCCATTAACTTTAAGTTTTTGTTCAAATTTCACTTTCTCAGTGTGTCCAACATTGATCTCCTGATTTAAAAGTGAAACATACACCCCATGAATGTAAGTTCCACTAGGTCATATTTTACCTGTTTAACTCATTGATATATTACAAGTGTTTTAAAAATTTTCTGACACATAATCATTCAATAAATATATTTAAAAAATAAATAAACATAAGATGGTGGACTTGTGGCCATTGCCTTTATATTAGCCTAAGAGACAAAAGACTGAGAATGGCCAACACAATATTGAAGGAGAAGTATAAAATCTTCAGGATTCACTGTATGATACACTTGTATTTAAAATCTCACTCAAGAGAGGAAAAACATATCAATGATGAAACTGTTTGGGCTGGGTGTTGGGAGATGAGGAATAACAATGACAAAATATCTATCATATCTGCATAACAAATATTTATACAGAAGTTCAAGTTGTAGAGTTACTGTTTTTAAAATTAAGAAAATTTATCCTCTGATTTTGTTGGAATGTTAAGAGTTCCTCTCCTTATTTATATTTTTTTCCAGATAGTTTTCTCTAACAATACTTACTGGCAAGTTCATATGTATCTGCACACTTTGGAGCCAGTCAAGGATGCCTGGCCTTTGGGTCACAAGAAATGGAAGAAATAGGAAGCAACAAAAAGTAAATTTGTGGTTACTACTTAGATCTTATGGACACTCCATTCATGTCTGTTTGTAAATCCTATTAGTCCTCAGAAAGTCTACATGGGTATGTGTGGAAAATTCCTGACAATGTTGGAATATAAGTGCATTGTGTGATGCAACAGTAAATCCATAAATATCAAGTGTGATAGAGCTAAACATACTTATACACCCACACAAACATATGTGTGTGTGGGTGTATATAGGAGGGCACTTCAAAAGGTTCATGGAAAGATTTGGATTATCTTTTAATTCTATTTTTTCCACAAAGTTTTTGAAGTATCATCGTGTGTGTGTGTGTGTGTGTGTATGTGTGTGTGTGTGCAAGGTGATTAAAAATTTCATGCAGCTTCCAGTCAAGATGGTGGAATAGATGGTCTCCAGCATCACTCTCTACCATAAATCAACCGATTTACAACTATGAAAAAACAACAACAGCCAAGCTGGGACCACTAGATCTCACTGCAAGAGGACGAGAGACCTGCGAAGTGCATGAATGAGAGAGAAGCCATGATGAAAGAAAGAAAAAAACCCCTCTGATCATTTTGAATCCCAGCCATTTCCAGGCTTGAGCTGCTGAGCACACAGAGCAGGAGCCAGCAAAAAGCTGCAGCTGTGCCTTTCAGATGAAGTTGCTTGGAGGTGGCAGGGGAGAAGAGAGCCTTGATGGCAATACCACTAATAGGGTTCCCATGGTCCCATACAGGACTGAGGAGCCACAACAACTGAATAAAAGAAGCCACTCAGAGGCCAGTTAGTCATCGCAAGGGACCAGCACATGGCCCATCCCATGAGAAGTGCTTGGAGCATGGGTGGTGGGGAAGATGGGTCCACCAGGGTAACACTGGGGTACAGCAAGGACAGCTGATCTACCCCCCAAGCAGTGTAGGACCACTCAGAGGAGACTCATCAGGAATATAGAATTGCATGGGGTACAGTTTGATGAAAAGACTCAGGCCCGGACCAGTGTTTCTACACAACCCAGGTTCACCGGATTTCACTAGAATTGGAAGTACCTATAAAGTCAACCATTAAAACCTGAGCTGAACAAAAAGCCTTGCCTAGGGAATCAGCAGCAAAGCAGCAATTTAGCTCAATGACACAGCTCAAGTACTGGTCCTCACAGGAAGTTCCCCCATTTTAGAAGTAAGCAAAGGACAGCAAGTTAGTTCCAGCACAGTTTGAGTGGCAGGAACAGCAAATAATCCAACACAGAACTGAAAGAAGAAACAAAGTACCCACAACCACAGATGAAGTTTGATATTAACTAGTAAAGGTCTTATTTCACCAAAGAACACCTATAACACCTAGAAGGACCAGAAGTCCCCTGGGCTACCAAACCAGAGAGGTGGGAGGGCCGGGGGCCTTAGCTATGCCTCCCAATGCCCACAACCAGTCCCGAGGGTGGGGGCTAAGGGCCTTCGCCACACCCCCCCATAAACACAACCACCCCAATGATGATGACCAACAAGCAGCTGCAGGAAGTGCCCAGGCTCTCTGGAGCTGAGACAATGGGGGGCTGAGGGACTAGGTCATGCTCCCCCCAACAGGAGCAACCAGACCAGTGACAACCAGCAAGTCACTGCAGGGAGTGTCCCAGGCTCTCTTGAGCCAGTCTGGTGAGGGGCTGAGGGCCTTGGCCACACCCCTACCACACCCACAGCAAGAACAGTCCCAGGTTCCTGAGCCGGGGAGCTGGGAGGTGAGGGCTTTTGCCATACCCTCTAACATCTGCACCCAGCTTGGCAATGACCAAGCCACCATGGGAAGTCCCTCGGTCTCCCTTGTGGGAATGTGTGGGTGTCACAGGCCTCAATCCTGCCCCTCCTCCTTCGTCCTTTTTCCATCACATTTCCTTCCCCTTTCCCCTCTCCCCCTCCCTCCCTCCCAACTGCTCAGGAACAACATCATAGAATGTAAAAAAATAATACTAATTAAAAAATCATACAAGTATTAAAAGCCTATTTAAAAAGTTTCCTACTATCACAATGAATGCAAAGGATGTTGAAAAACATAAGCATAAATGTATATACATATAAATATGTATACATAAATGACAACTATTACATTATAAATATATATATATATATATATATATGTATAAATACATATACATAAACGGCAACTATTATTATAGACAACTGGGATTAGTTACTGAAAAACCATGCACATATCATGATATGTAAAAGATAGTCTCATAAAACGTGACTTCATAAGGTAGTTGTATACTCATGAGTTTCAGTATTTAAAACATATATATATATATATATATATGTTAATAAAGACAGATATGTTAGTCTTCCACTTATGCTTTGGTTAACTACATATCAACTATTTAAATTTTAAAATAGAAGTAGGAAGGAAAGCATAATTAGAATGTACTTTAAAAATTGTATAATTTCAATAATAGGGCAGTATTATTTTAAGTGATAGACCTTGGAATTTTTTATTTAAATAAGAAATCAAGTGGTATTATAAGTTTTGGTTATTGTTTCTGCAATCATATGAAAGAAAAGAAAAATATAATGTTTCTTTTGGGGCTGAACAAAAATAATTAAAATTATTTAAGCAGTTTAGAAAACAGAGACATTATTTATTTATTATTTATTTATTTTTAATTTTATTTTGTCAATATACAATGTGGTTGATTATTGTGGCCCATTACTGAACCCTCCTCTCACCTTCCCCAGCCCCTCTCTCCCAACAACTTCATATCTGTTTGCTTCTCATATCAACTTCAAGAAATTGTGACTGTTGTGTCTTCTTCCCTCCTACCCCCCAGTTTATTTGTGTATTTATTTATTTACTTTTACCTCCGACAAATAAATGAGAGCATGTGATATTTCTCTTTTTGTGCCTGACTTGTTTCACTTAATATAATTCTCTCTAGGTCC
>NW_007729666.1:146592-147026 GCF_000696425.1 Galeopterus variegatus
TGTTTCTTTTGGGGCTGAACAAAAATAATTAAAATTATTTAAGCAGTTTAGAAAACAGAGAAATTATTTATTTATTATTTATTCATTTTAAATTTTATTTTGTCAATATACAATGTGGTTGATTATTGTGGCCCATTACTGAACCCTCCTCCCACCTTCCCCAGCCCCTCTTTCCCAACAACTTCATATCTGTTTGCTTGTCATATCAACTTCAAGAAATTGTGACTGTTGTGTCTTCTTCCCTCCTACCCCCCAGTTTATTTGTGTATTTATTTATTTACTTTTACCTCCCACAAATAAATGAGAGCATGTGATATTTCTCTTTTTGTGCCCGACTTGTTTCACTTAATATAATTCTCTCTAGGTCCATCCACATTGTTGCAAATGGCAGTATTTTATTCTTTTTTATAGCAGAGTAGTATTCCATTGTGTAG
>NW_007729666.1:147540-150562 GCF_000696425.1 Galeopterus variegatus
GAATTCATTCAGTGAAATAAAAAACACAACAGAGTTTAACCAGCAGGCTTGCAGAAGCAGATGAGACAACTTCTGACCTTGAAATGGGCTATTTGAAATAACACAGGCAGACCAAAAAAAAAAAAAAAAGAAAGAAAGAAAGAAAAAAAGAAAAGAGAAAGAAAAAAGATTCAAAAACATTGAAGAAAATCTAAGAGAGATATCAGACAACCTTAAGCACTCAAATATCCAAGTCATGGGTAGTCCAGAAGGGGAGAAAAAAGGAAATTGCATTGAAAACATGTTCAACAAAATAGTGGCAGAAAATTTCCCAGGTACAGGAAAAGACACAGATCTTCAGATTCAGGAAGCTCAAAGATCCCCAAATGTATTCAACCCAAAAAGGTCTTCTATAAGACATGTTATAGTCAAATTGGCAAAACTCAAAGACAAAGAGAGAATCTTAAAAGCTGCAAGAGAGAAGCATCAATTCACCTATAAGGGAGCCCCAATCAGACTAACAACCTTCTTTTCATCACAAACCCTAAATGGCAGAAAGGAATGGGATGATATATTCAAAATACTAAAAGATAGAGATTGCCAGCCAAGAATACTTTACCCTGCAAGGCTATCCTTCCAAAATGAAGGGCAAATAGTATAATTCTCAGACAAAGAAAAACTGTAGGAGTTCACTACCACACGACCACCCTTACAAGAAATTCTCAAGGGAATACTAGGTTGGTACCTTAAAAATAAGAAACACTTATTTAAATACAATACACTTGTGTACATCAACTCCAGCCTGGAAAGCAGTGTCCTTTGCATAGCTTTTGAGTAAATCTACCATGACTTTTGAGGCAGCATTATTTTCTTACAATCCACAAGTGTCTCATGAGTATTTTTAAAAGGGTGTGTTTGTTTCAGTGGTGAGATTCTAGTGAGAAATACATTTTCTAACTTGATCTAGCTCAGTGGGAATGCACTGGATGGATGCTGCCATTTTAATGAGACTGCAATATGCTGCATATCGTATTGGAATATTTTTATCCATTCTATTTAGAGGTTTACTAATAAAAGACCATTAGATCTATAGAGAAAGAAAAAGAGAAACTCTATTTTCAAAATCAAACAAACAAACAAAAAAACACAATCTGCAGATTGGGACAATGGGATCTCCAGGGAAAACCGAAAATGCACGCTCCACAAGAGGGAGGTAGGGAATGGTATTTCTGTCTTGCCGTGTCAAACTTACATACATATTTAGCAGTTTCAGGAGCTTCTGTGAATATTTATGAGTGAAGTCATGCATGTGTGCAATGGGTAAACATACACATAACATACTGCCCTTGCTCACTTTGGAGTGTAGACTGAATATTAAAATGAGGTGAAATGTGGCACCTGATGTTATAAAGTAACTACAGGGCACAAAAGACAGTTGACACTCAGTCTCTCTGAACTGGCCAAAGCTGATTTGGCGATTGTTCCCCTTATCAGAGAAAGAATGTTTGTGAATCTGATTTTCTGTCCAATTGAGCTGTAGTGCACCACAAGAATGGGGTGTGGGGGTTGGCTGGCTGGTGGACAGATGGTCTGTTGGAAGCCAGATGGGAAAGTTTCCAGCTGTGGCTGCTTTAATATTATATTTCAGGAATTGGTTTCTGCTTAGTTACAGGAAAGAAAATTCTCATTACAATCAGTAACATACATATATGGTTTAAGTTGGGGAATGTGTGTCTAATTCCTCATCCTACTATGGCCATTTGCCATTTAGTTCTGTTTGATAGTTTTGGAGAATCTCTTTTTGGCCACAGGGAGCCCCCCCCACTCTTTTTTGTCTTTTGGGTATATTTAATAGGTTGCTTAACAACTGCAGTCATAGAGATGGTCTTTCACCTTCCTGAAATTTGACCAACTTCTCGCATAGGCTTTCAATCAAAGCATCTTGCTTGTCTGGTTCCAAGACTAAGAGGATGGAAAGCACACTGCTCCTCACACTTTCAATATCTTTATCATCTTCCTTCAGACACACATCACAGGCTTCAGTAATTTGAGCTAAGTCTACATGAAGTCCACCTTCTGAGTTCTCTTCTGAGATCTCAACTCCTTTAGATTTTAGATAAGCACAAAGCTCAGCAGCTCAATCTTCTTCACTGATGTCGATGAATATCCTTCACTGAAGATGCACCACTCACAAACCAACTCCAGACAGCCATTATTAATAAGGAAACAATACAGAGTTATAGACTGTTTGGAAGTTAAGTGTTACTTTCATAAGCTATGGCAATAGGCTTCTAAGTCTAGTTATTTATGATACCTTTGTTAATAAAAACACATTTGCAAGTAGAGCCTAAAAAAGTGAAGAAGATTTTGAAAAGTGAGAATACCCAATGATATGCAGTAAATTTAGTCTCCTCAAAATTAATCTGTTGAAGCTCAACCCCCAGTACCTCAGAACGTGACTGTATTTAGAGATAAGGACTTCGAAGACATAATTAAGTTAAATTGAGGCTGATAGAATGTGTCCTAAATCAATCTGACTGATGTCGTTATGTGGAGAATAACTTTGGACACACAGAGAGACAGCATGGGTGTGTGCACACAGAGGGAAGTCATGTAAGGACATGGCAAGAAGGTGGCCATCTGCAAGCACAGGAGAGAGGCCTCAGAAAAAACCAAACCTGCCAAAATGCTTGAAAATTTTCCTTGGACTTCTGGCCTCTAGAATTGTGAGAAATACATTTCTGTTATTCCAGTCACCCAGTCTGTGACACTTTGGTATGGTGGCTGTAGAAACAAATTCATCTAGTGTTGGCAAATTTTTCTTCTAGGAAATAATTAGTCCTTAACAATGAAGTAAAGTAAACAAGCATATAGCGGGAATTGCAGGTTAAGAATTAAACATTTAGGCAACATTTCAGAAAATATTGGGAAAATCAAAGTCTTCTTAGCATAGTCTTTGTAGAGAATGCTCATAAAGAGAACTTTGAGCCTTCACATAGCAAAGAGTGCCTTCTGCTACTTTCAATGTGATAATAAAAACCTG
>NW_007729666.1:152123-152516 GCF_000696425.1 Galeopterus variegatus
TTTAGTGATTGCTAGAACTGGTGAGAACTATTAAACATGGCCAAGAAAATGTTTCCTGACACCCAGGAATTCTTATGAGCTTCTTACTGAGGAGTTACAAGTTGATGCCTCAACTCTCAAGGTATCATATGTGGTGCTCTTTATGTAGATTCAGTTCCAATCCTTTTTGATATCTTCATAAATTTCTGAATTAAAAATCACTTGAGATAGTCTCATGGATATGCAAGTATGATCTCACTGTCTAGGTACTTACTTGATTATTGTAGCAAAAATTCTAGTGCTCATGGTGAGCAAGGCCATGCAAACAGTGCAAATATAGATAAAACAGATTTACTGAGGCTCACTCTTTTCCCTGTACCTTTCTCTTGTGAGAATTCTCACACTATTTTTATG
>NW_007729666.1:153496-160082 GCF_000696425.1 Galeopterus variegatus
CTCCCAAGCGGCGCACTGTAGCAGTGTGCCACCGGGCCGGCCCCACCCATTGAATTTTAAATTATAGTGTTTAGAATTTTAATTTCTAGACATTTAATTTGTTTTAAAAAGATGACTTTTTTCGGACAATGTATCTTTATTTTCTGGAATCATTTCTTTTTACATTGTTAAGCTTTTAAAATATAATTTCCTGTATATGTGATTTCTTAAGGCAGCTAAACTATTTTATCTGTCAACTTTTCTTCCGATAGATTGTTTATTCCTGTGTTCTCCAATTTGGGAGGGTGGCCTCACATTACAAAAGGCCTTATGTGTGGGTATCCTTTGCAGCTCATATTGGATGTCATTCTCTTGAGATCCACTTTCCTTTGTAGGAGTGAAGGAAATTTTCCTTTCCCCTCACCTCTGAAGGTTTGATACTTTCAGTGTATAAAACAAACTCACATTAGATTAACAAGAAAAAAGGCAAACCAATTATTAGCATGCAAATAGATGGGGACCACACAAAATATGACTAAAAGAAGAGCCAGATGATTGAAGTTTTAATACTGTACGGAAAGAGATAGGGGCTTGGAGTCTCCTGCAGTGTGGTGGCATGAAGCTACAGGAGGGTGTGCAGAGAAAGTGCAGTGCAAAAAATTTGTTGTCTTATTAAGCAGATGAAGCCTCTCAAGTAAAAGCCCTCAGAAGAGTATTTAACATCCTGTGGGTATCTCTGGGTTGGGATGTTGATATCATCTTACCTAGATCCAGATAAGGCAGATAAGGGAGCATCACAGAAAGTGGGTATGTGGAGGGGAAAAAAAACACATTTTTTTCCATACTCTCATAGCACAATTATCACAGAAGACTAACTTATGTGATCAAATGTGTGGCGATTTCTCCCCACTAGCAAAAAAGACAGCAATTCTTCAGTCGATACTAGCTCGGTGGCCTCCCATTCACTTCCAACACTATCTACTTGATAGCATCAGATCCCACAGGTTGAAGGCTCAATCCCCCATCTGCTCCAACCCCTGCAACTTCTGATGCCTATTATAAGCTCCAGGTTGTTTTACCTGTGCTTCTCACTGCACTTCTCACTGACTGGCTATAAATTGGTGTTCCCACATCCCCCACTCCTTGGGATTATCTGATTTGCTGAGTGGCTCACAGAGCTCAGGAAAACACTTGCTTACATTTTTACTCATTTATTACAAAGAATGTTATAAAGGATACAGATGAAGAGTTTCATAAGGTGAAGTATGGGGGAAGGGGCATGGAGCTTCCATACTCTCCCTGGCAAGCTACCCTCCAGGAACCTCTATGTATTAAGCTGTCTAGAAGTTCCTCGAATCCTGTGCTCTTTGTTTTTTACAAAAGCTTAATTATGTAGGCATGATTAAAACATGGACAACTGTGCAGAAATGGAATAGGTCAAAAAGGGTATGATCTAACACTAACAGACTGGGTGGGGACACCCAGCAAGGCATGTTTGTTCAGATTCTTCCTGGCCTTTCTGTGCAGCGTTCCTTCCTCTCAGGCTTGAGGCAGGGCCCCTCCTGAAATGGGGGTCTATGACCTCCAACCAGCTAAGGTAGGTCAGACAATTTTCTGCCTTGTAGAGAAAAAGGAGCTGATGAAAGGAAGGCAGGAGAAGATCAGAGTAGCATGAGCCAGGAAGCATGGACAAAAATCAAAATTATAAATGTAATATCACAGCTTGTTTACAACTGCTGTTTACTTCACTATATAGATTTTCTTTGCAGATGCAAATCAAAAGGACAGATTTTAAGAACTATTCCTCTGTCTGCAGCCCCTCTCAATAGCCATCTTGAAATATGCCAGAGAAGCACACTTTGGTGTGGCATATTTTAAACTCCCACACTTTAAATTCCAGCAGGTGTCACAGGGGTATTACAAACTTGGAATCACTTTTTATTTCAGCTTATTAGGTTGTGAATTTCAGGATTGTGCAAGTAGAGATTTCTACTCCAAACCCAGACTTGTAATTAGTAATTCTCATAATAGGAAAAACAAAACCAACATTTAGTGAATAGACAGGCAAGCTTTTTTCCCTATATAATTGGATGGGCTTTTTTCTAGTCTGTGTTTTCACTCAGGTGAGTGTGTAACAGAAGCCTCAGTTGCAGCCTTCACCTTGTTTGCCTGGTCAGAAGGCACATATACTGACACAAGTGACCACAGTACCCACCCCCCTGGAGAATCCATATAAGATAATGCCACATATGCCCTTGTGTCAGATCCTGTTTGCCTCTCTGGGCTTCCATTTCATCTTTGTTTTGTTTCCTAGAAGGCTTCGCTTATTTCATGGTAAATGCAGTTCTGCATTTGAAAGGAATTAAACAAATTATCTTGTATTTTTCGTTGTTTCACACTAGTAAGTCTTTTCAAGTAATGTAGTGTGCTATCTTGCCAAAAACAGAATCATGGCTGTGTTTTATACATTTACACACAGGAATCTAAGGGCCATGTGGTAAAACAATGCTTCAGATTTGGAAAGAAAGTCAAGGAGAAGTTACTGAGATTAGATTAAATGGATAAGGAGTATGAGAAAATGAAGAAGAGGCTCTGGGAACTGAGATAAAGTCTGAGAGGGGAGTGACGGCAAAGACATGGAAGAGTGAGAGGGAATAAGGAAGAAGCAGAGTGTGGAAAAAGAAGAACATGTCGATGGGATAGAGTCAGGGCACAGTGAGACACGCAGGATGTTGGAGCCATAAGTAATATTAGAGAACATTCAGTTCTTTCAGTACATCCATTTTACAGATAAGGAAACTGAGGCCAGAGTGCTGATGATCTCTCCTATTTAGTGCATCCAGCAGGTGTCCCATGCAGAAGTTCTTCCTGACTTTCAGTCTAAAGCCTCTTTCACTGAAAGAAATTTGCTGTGAGAGTTGAGAAGCACATAGGCCAGATGAAGGGAGAACCACTGAAAGCCAGAAAGATGAGAGACAAACTTGAATCAGAGTAGGAGGGAAAACAAGAAGCCCATGAAAAGGCATGTGGTTACAAGTGGCAGTGGTTTTCTCTGCTGGGGAAGCTGAGGTTTCTGTTGGTGAAGAGGGGAAAGTCAGACAAGAGTATGAGACTGTGTGGGAGAGGAGATCACATTTTTGTTCTGAGGAGAGGTTTATGGAGGAAGAAGAAGAAATTCAAGAGCTATGGTGGTATGTGGGGTAGCAAGTAATAAGAGCTGCTAGAAACAACATGAGCTTGCTTGTGGCCTGAGCACCAATGGGTCAAGAAGAAGGATCCCCAGGGGAGATCTGATGACAAACGTAAGAATACTGGACACTTCTACGATAGCTGGGACCCCCTGTCTGGTTGACTTCTAATCAGGGTGTATCCTACTGATAAACCAGAAATCCAAGGTCAGCTAAATTCCTAAAGCCTTGGGAGGAAAGGGCATGGAATGGGGTGGCCATCATATGCCTACATCCTGGAACTGTTACTACAGGACTATTTTTAATCTAAATCAAGACTTAGTAATGTCTGAAAAGGCTATATATTACTTTGGGAATGCTGAACATGTGTCTTATAACCCTTACTCATAAATCTGTATGTAAAATGTAACAAAGGATCAACCACTAACCTATGTCATGCTATGTAACCAACAGAAAAACTGATGTGCTGATTAGAGGTTATCCCCCCTTCTCCTCTGTGTTCTCCCCTTCTTTGTGACTATAAAAATACTGAAATCTGGCCTGCAAATTGAAGCACATTCCAAGGCACCATGGCTGCATCTGCTGGGCTGCAATCACATATATCAGCACAAATAAAGTCTCTAATATATTATCAGTGCCTCAGGTTCTTTTTCCAGGTTGACACTACTCATCCTAACTTTTTCCTCGATGGTCTCCTATGTTCAGTGAGCACACAGTTGTCAGTGATTTATATATCTAGCTCCTTCTCTGTCCTGACCCGCGGGATATTCAACGCAGACCCTGGAGGGGGGAGTGGGAATGGGATGGAAGCAAGAGACGCGAGAGATGGGAGACAAGACAGTATTCTGATCAAGTCTCGTTTATTGATTCTTAGGTTACATCTTATATAGGAAAAAGCAGGCATATTGTAAAGAGTCAGAAATGCAGGAATATGATAAGATCTTAAGAGAAACAAAGTCAGAAAATCTCTGATGCAAAGAAGCCCCCAATCTTTACGAGAAAGCAGAAACTTGAAAGGAGATAAGAGGTCACTCTTGAGTAGACTTGCATAGCCAGGAGCACAGCGTCCCAGGCACAGATTATGAGGCAGATATCCCATAAGCACAGACATCTGACATAAGCAGATTGTCACGTAGGCCTGGTCACACAAGAAGGGGTGTGGGGCTACAGGTCCCCAACACTTCTCTCCCAATTATTTTCTTTTTTTCTGGTCCTGGTCATTTTCCCCACCTATTTTATCTCCTAATTTTTTCCTGTGGTTTTGTTCTTTCTCAGGTCCCCCAGTCCTCAGCATCCCTCAGCCAGTTCCCGAGAAGCCCTTCTCTTTTCCTTTTCCTCATCCAGATCTTGTCCTTCATCCACCATAGCTGAACATCCACTCAGGAGTGGAGCTGGCTGGGAAAGTCACACAGACCCACAGTGGGACTGTGACTCAGGCACCGGCTATTACCTGCATCTGGTCAGAACCGACTTGCGTCTCTGTTCAGGACCACCTTTCTGCTGCTCATGGAAAATTTGAAGTGAAACTTGTGGCTCATCTCCTCTTCTTTTCCCAACCTGACCCTTCCTTCCTCTTCCTTCTCCATCATCTGTTATGCACCTTGACATCTCTGAACAACTCCCACCCATTGGTCTCAGAACTACATTCTCATTTAGTTAATTCTCTTCCCTCTCCTTCCTACCCAATCCTAAACTGTCCCCACTTGTTTTCCCCATCCCACACTCAAAGGTGTAGGCCACATAATTTGTGGGGTCCAGTGCAAAGTGAAAGTATGGGGCCCTGTCTTAGTCTGTTTGGGCTGCTATAACAGAATACCATGGACTGGCTGTGTTACAAACAACAGACATTTATTTCTCACAGTTCTGGAGGCTGGGAAGTCCAAGATCAAGGCAGATTCAGTGTCTAGTGGGGGCCACTTTCTGGTTCATAGAGGGGACCTTCTGGGTGTGTAGTCACATGGTGGAAGGAGTAAGAGAGCTCTCTGGGTCTCTTGTATAAAGGGGCTAATTCCATTCATGAAAGCTTTAATCTTATAACCTAATTGCTTCCCAAAGGCCCCATCTCTTAATACCATCACATTGGGGATTAGGATTTCACCATATAAATTTTGAGAGGACACAAAGATTCAGATCATAGCAGGTTTTATTCAAAAAGCAGAAAAAAAGTGCTTTTAAACATAAAGAAGAATAAAAAAATTATTTATTCTGATGTTTTTTGTATCTCTCTGTCTCTACCTGTTATGGTGTTTTTGTTTCCTTATTGTTATTATTGTTTGTTTAATATACTAATGTTGCACCCCTTGGGCACATGGATACTCACAGGGTGAGTGCAGAGGCCTGTAGGTGCCTGGGTGTCCCACTCTGTGAGTCTGAGCACATGTAAGCTGCACACTTGCTACCTGGATCCCCTGGCTGCCAGCTGCCCGACTGACTGAACTGTGCCACACTGAAGGGAAGGGGAAAGTCAAACTCCCCTTACCACAGTTGCCACCCCAACCTTTGGAAGATGGGTGACAACCAAGAATATGTAAGAACTGTGAGGAGAAGCACTTGATGCTTGGATCAAGGGTGGGAGAGAAACTTGCCCTGATTAGTTTCAAAACATGCCATCCTGCAGCCTAGATAATGTGGAGGTTGTGCCTCTGAATCTTATTCTCCCTGTGCTCCTGCCAGGGGCAAGGTAATCATGGAGAGTGATGGCAGAAGAGGCCTCCCTGCTGATGAGACCTGGGTGCTGCACTAGCTGAGGGTGGCAGTGGTGACAGGGTGGAGGAGGTAGAGGAATCCAGACCTGCCTGGGGCTACAGACAGTAGGGAACAGAGCAGACAGCAGAGAATGAGTGATGGGGAAGCAGAGGAAGTGGCGGGAGGTGGGATCACATGTAAGCAAAAGAGGCTCCTGCAACCCCCCATTGCAAGTTTCACTGGCTCATTGGACTTCACTTCTAAAACACAAATTCAAGGCAAAATTATTCAGAATTTCAAGATGGTGATCATAGAGTATTAACTCTGTGCTACTGCACTGTTGCACACCCATGAAGCCAGTCCTGGTATATGATACACAGACTAATTGACTATTTGGGGGATGATCCTGACTCTGACTCTTCAAACATGCTTTGACTATGGCCTCGTCCAGGCTTTCAAACATTATAACCCTGAATGGCTCAGTTTTCCACAACCAAATCCACCATCTCCCTTGTCAGACTGAGGCGTGCAACTGCCCCATGCCTGATCAGCCCATTATCATCTCTCTTTCCATCCTCCCCACCTTTGCATCCCCTACTCCTTGCATCCATTTGGGAAACATTTTTATGTGTGTGCTAAATTTATTTCCCTCTCTTGTTCCTACAGAGTGAAGTCTTCACAAATCACCCACTTCCCTCCCTTGTTTTATTCTTCCTCTGACTTGCCTTATAAGA
>NW_007729666.1:160964-184582 GCF_000696425.1 Galeopterus variegatus
TTAAAAATTTTTAAGTATGCATTGTTTTTTTCCCCTGAATATTTTCAGTCCACGGTAGGTTTCATCTGTGGCTGCGGAACCAGTTGCTATGGAGGGCACTGTGCTTTTGTTGACACTAGTTTGCCAGGAGGTTTTTTTAATGCCTGCTCCACTCTCAAGTTTATTTCCTTTGCATTTTGCCTCAGGAGGATCTATCTCCATACTCTTTTGCCTCATCCAGAAGTAGACTGCTCCTGCTTGTTAATGTTTGCTCTTCTGCTTGGGAGAGGGACTGGGGGATTTAGGTTTTGTTCTGGTTCAGACTCATACTTAGGCAGATGACTTGTTTTGAGTTTTTTTGAGTTGGGCCATCTAACTGTTCTGCCTTTCTCCTAGCA
This sequence comes from Galeopterus variegatus, assembly GCF_000696425.1. NCBI lineage: Eukaryota > Metazoa > Chordata > Mammalia > Dermoptera > Cynocephalidae > Galeopterus > Galeopterus variegatus. Next base: position 161,342 of record NW_007729666.1, read on the forward strand.
GTTTGGGACATCTAATAGTCTAGGACCAGGATATTTTCTTGTCCCTTCCCATTATTTTTCTTTCTCTCAGCTGCAGTTTTCTCCTGTGCTCCAAGGGCAGCAGGGCTTTTGACCCCTCCTTCATCAGGTTAAGCCTTTTTTTCTGTGTGGAAATAGGGGAGAAAGATCTTGTTAAAATTTCTTACTTTTCCCGTGTACTAGGTACTGTCATGCCTCAGGCCAGCGCCATGAGAGAGATCTGGTCTATATTGGTGACCCTAGCTTTTCAGGAGCCCCTGGTGAGTCTATGCAAATGAGCTAAGAAATTGATGTGAATTCCCCCTGTGTTTGTGACTCTCAGGACTTTTATATACTCATGCTAGCCTTGAGTAATTTTTTGACTGTTTTAACTGAATGCTTCTTACTGGCTTGTATAATCTGACATCCGTCCCAAATAAGCAAGGATTTGCATCCCCTCTCTTCATGGAGGAGTCTGTTTTTCCTTAGATTTGGTGTTAATTAGTTGCCCTGGTATTCATTTCTCTGATAAATTTAGGACAACTTGTGATTTTGAATATCCAGCTTTTAAAAATTGTGAGTATGGAAGTGAAGTTTCTTCCAGCTTGCTGAGTTCTTATCTTCACTTTTCAAAAATTACTTTCTTTCATAAATTAGCTTGAGATAATTTGTTTTCTTGTAAAGCAAGTAAAACCAAAATATATAACCCAAACACATTTATACAGATGATGCTTACAGAATACAAACAAATATTTGAGAGCATTTAAACAGTTATAAACACCACAAAGAGGATGGTAAGCCTGTTTAGGAGAGACTAACTTATGACAAGACAACCATGGAACAGCCAAGTAGAAACAAAAGAGAATTCTGCATGAATGACTTTAGAATACTCTATTAACTTCACTTCCCACAAGATTTGACTATTATAAGTTTCTTATTATGAGTTACAGGAAATTTACAGCAGGACCCTATATGTAACCTTCAAAATGACAAGAAATAATTGGATGCATGGGCAGAATTTATTCATTCATTTAATAAATATTCACTAAGCAAACATCCCTTGCCAGGCACTCTGTTAGATGTGGTATACAGTACTGCAATAGTATCGAACCAATACTCCACAGCAAGTACTGAAGTCAAGATCATGAGTGGGCAAACATCAGCTGAGGGTTGCCACTTTAGAAAACACTTCAACCAGGCTTGTCTTTTATCTAGAGAGTTGACATGTTATAATAAAATGCAGCACAATATGATTTATTGGTTGTTGGTGTGTGTGTTTTTATCCCTAACTGGACTAAAAGCTCCTTGAATAAAGTGACTGCATTGTTAACCATGGTATGTTCATAAGCACGGCAAGACGCTCGGTTCCAGGCAGGTGCTAAATGACTGTGTGGTGAGTGAATATATATCCATGAAAGTCAAACAGAGGAAGTTTTTTCTTATATGTTTCAATGTCCCTGTGGTTTATTTGATGGCTACTGGCTCTTCTCTAAGGATAATGGTGAACTGGTGGTTGTTTATAGTGTTACTCAGGGAAATCATAAGGGATTCTGAAAAAGCACATTAAAAAAAACACTGTTAAGTCAGAGATGTGAATGTGCTGGGTATGAGAAAGAAGAGACTACATGAGGGAATTTAAAAGGACAAGAGAAAAACAGAGTGACCAAAAGAGCAGAAACAGGAGAACATTAGGTAGCACACTGGGAGCCAATAAATTTCAGGCTTTTATTGTATAAATGTGAAAAAGCAAATGTCTCTAGTGGAAAAGTGACTTCTCAATGCCACAGAAGAATTGTTCCATAACAGTTGAGTTAGGGGAAAGTGAACAGATGAATGTTGGTGAAAAAGAGAAGCTGCAAGCCAGAGAGGAAATGAGAAACTGAGCAGGACCAGGATTGTGGGAAGGAGCAGATTTTTTGTTCTTGTTGTTGCAGACAGAGGAGTTTTGTCTGTTGATTGGAGAAGGAAGTCAGAACAGAGATAGTATGGGAAAGGTTTGTTTAGAACAGAAATCAAAGACCAACTTTTCTGAGAGAAGCAAACAACGTCTGCAAATAAAATGCTGTTTCTGCTGCTCCCATTGCTGGCCGTTCTTCTCCCAGGTGGTGACAATGAGAATGGTAAGGACTTTGGAACCTGCCCAGTTGTGCACAAGAGGGTGTGTGTGTGTGAGAGTGTGTATTTCTGTGGGTGGTTTCCAAACATACGGCTGAACAGTAGGAGTTCCAGGCTGATTCCATTCTGAGTGTCTTTGACTCTAGGTGCCTGGGCTCTTTTGAGGGTGTTGATAAGGTGTGGAAGCCTGCAGCAGGCGAATGTTTGCTAGGATAACTGTGGCTGTCTTTCTCTCCACATTCTGAATTCCCCCACTCTGGCACATGTACTTCTGCATTTTCTCTCTTTCTCAGTGCATTTTTGCTCCCCATCTTATCTGTTCTTTTGCCACAGGGTTTGAAGAGCCTGTCTCCTTCCATGTCATCCATATCTCATCCTTTCACAACCATTCCTGGACACAGACTCTTCTCTCAGGATGGCTGGGCGAGTTGCAGACTCACAGGTGGGACAGCGGATCTGACACCGTCATTTTTCTGCAGCCCTGGGCCAGGGGCAAGTTCAGCAACAAGAAGTTGATAACACTGAAAAAGTTTTTCCATGCGCACATTGTTAGATTTGTTCAGGGATTTCACTACTACGCCCGTCAGTTACAATTTGAATGTGAGTTCAGTTCCCTCAATGGGGTATGTGGAGGTTGGTATGTGGAGGTATCTCAATGAGTTTCTTATTTCTCTTGGAAACAGCTTCCATCCTTTTCTGATTCCCATTCCACTTTCTCCATCATTAAAATGCAGTCCCACTCTTTTGGACAGGGGCTATAAGCCAGACCCTGATTCTTCAAACATTTCAAATCTGCCTTGTATAAACTCCTGTCTCATTGATTGTTGGGTGGAGGCTTATTATCCTCTCTTCGAGGTATCCTGTGGCCACCCTTTTCTCTGGCCTCCAACCAAGTACCCTCAGCTTCCTCACTCTTTGACTGACTCTCTACAGTGTGATTTTCTTCTGCATTCAGTCTCTCCACAGTCTCTGTCCACACATTCATTGCAACCCATGCATTCCACTCACCCTAGGTTGTTCTCATTCCCACACTCTCACAAGAAGGCCTTCCTTGCCAACACCATTTACACACCTTCTTTGAAAAATTTCTCCTCCTTCTTATGTTATTCATCTTTTCCTTCAACTTCAATCCCACCAATTCCTCTTTCTCTGAAATTTTGATCAAACCAAACTTTTTTCCATTCCCTCAAATCCCCTAAACTTCTCACTTCTGCTTCTATCCACTTCTGCTTCTATCCTCTTCTGCTTCCACTCATTTTGTTTTATCATTTTATTCCCTCTTCCCTCTAACTCATAACCTTTCTTCCCCAGATCCTTTTGAGACACAGATGACAGCAGGCTGTGAGCTGCACCCAGGGGGGGTCTCAGTAGGCTTCCTGTGGATAGCTTATCAAGGATCTGATTTCATAAGCTTCCAGAACAATTCATGGCTGCCATCCCCAAAGGGTGGAAGAAGTGCCCAATTTGTCTGCAGAGTACTAAATCAGGAAGAACATGAGAAGGAAATGGTCCAGAAGCTCCTCAGTGACAACTGCCCAAATTTCATCCTGGATATTCTTGATGCAGGAAAGGCAGATCTCCAGCGACAAGGTCAGTTCTGTATCCTCCCTCTTCGTATTTTCTATTCTAAAATTTTACCTTCTTATTATCCTCTTCAAAACTTCTAAACTGATGAGGAAATTTGGAACTCTAAGTCCATTATAGGATTCTTATGTGAATGTCTTTCCTGTTCTTTACAGTGAAGCCAGAGGTGTGGCTGACCAGTGGCCCCACTCCTGGGCCTGGCCGTCTGCTGCTGGTGTGCCATGTTTCTGGATTCTACCCGAAACATGTGTGGGTAATGTGGATGCGGGGTGATCAGGAGCAGCTGGATACTCAGCGAGGTGATGTCCTGCCCAATGCTGATGGAACGTGGTATCTCAAAGTAACCCTGGATGTGGATACTGGGGAGGCAGCTGGCCTGTCATGCCGGGTGAAGCACAGCAGTCTAGGAGGCCAGGACATCGTCCTCTACTGGGGTGAGAAGGAACTGGGGCCCAGGCTACAAATGGGAGCAGGAAGTTCTCAGTCACAGCTAAAAAATATGGGATTTTAAGGTGTCTAGAGCCAAAAGGAAAAAAAAATAGGTAGCCAAAAAAGTAGAAATGTGGATAATGAGGTACCTGTAGAGGCAGGTAGATGTTGAGGGTTAGATGAAGGATTCATATCTGAAGAAGGATGAGAGAAGAAATAGAAAGGAAAGAAATTGGGGAGTTAAACACTCAAATAAGCATTAGCATCCCAGGGAAATGCAGTAAAACAGGGAGTGAATGGGGTAAAACAGTGAGTGAATTTGAAATAATATCCTTGGTGTCCACCCAAATCCACAGATCATCACATCTCCACGGGCTTGATCTTCTTGGCAGTGATACTGCTTCTGGCTCTTCTGATAGGTCTTGCATTTTGGTTTTGGAAGTTCCGGTGAGTTCTTTGTGTCCATGTTTCCTGCTCTTCCCTCCTCCACTTGTCTTTCTGATATTTTTTATTTCTCTCTGCTCAGTTCCCCTCTCTGTCACTCCTCAGATCTCATCTCCACTTTATGCAAAGTGACTCCATCTCTGTTTTCCTGCACTTCATATAGGACACGCTGTGAATTTCTGCTCCATCATTCTCCCTTTGGAATGAGGACCCAGCATCCCAAGGGCTCGAGATATACCTGAACACAACATGGTGATGACATCCTTTCAATTATCCTTGTAAAACTTTTGTTGTTATTTATTTCTGCTTAATGATCAGTTTTTAACATAAGCTAAATTTAGTTTTGCAGGGTTTGTTGTTCACACATGGTTCTGGAACTTTAACATTAAAATTTTGACTTTGAATGGAATGGGGTCCTAGCAACCTCCACATTTTCAAATATTAATGGATCATCGGGCCTATTTCAGATGTCACTTCCTCCAGAGGGCCTTCCCCTAGTTAGCAAGTAGAAAGTAGTTTCTCCCTTGTCTGAAGTTGCACCACATTTCAGCTGTACTGTGTTAACTGTACGCCTCAGTCCCTATCCTTCACTGCAGTTAGTTAGGTCCCTTTCCCCTTCTAATTTTTCACCTCTTTGAGAACAGAGTATGTTTCTTCTCAATATACATATCCCTGTGAAATGTCTCGCCTGCATATTACATGTTCTCAATAAAAATCTGTGTTGAATTTATGTTGGATTTGTAGACTTTTCTTCTTCTCTTCCTTCCTGACAATTTTGTAGTAGTTGAGACTTTTCATGCTCTTCTTGTTAAAAGGCTTGTCATTTTGCCAAGACTTCCCACTTTCCTAATTCTGTAGTTTCCTCTCTGAGCCCCTGAGGAAAAACACAATTTCACCTTTTACTGCTCTTATCATTCAACTATAAAGATCTATTAGAGTGAAAGTAATGTTGTGAGTATTCTAAATGAAAAGCAAAGCAGGATGTAGGCCCTTGCTATTTATTGTGGTTTAGGGACAAGCAGCAGAATGATCACAGTGCAGTGTGTTAGAAGCACAGAATCTGGGGCTTCCCCTCAGACTTACTGAATTATGATTTGCATTTGAGAAGATCAGCAAGAGATTTTGAGGTGCATTAAACTTTGAGAGTCACTGATTTAGGATATGACTGAGTTATAGTAAAGTGTGTCACTGAAGAGAAAATGGTCAAGTAAAGGGAGCGGGAGTGTTTCTCCTCAGGGTTGAAGTAGGACCAAGGCAGGTAATGTACAGATGTCCATTTTCATCCTTCAAGGCAGTTATGTTCTATAAAGTTGCTGCAAACTCTGAATTAGTGACTACTGAGCCATTGCTCTTAGGGCAATAGGGCTATGTTCTTGTGGGATTCTGTCACAGCATTTTTGTAAACCTATGAATATATAAATCAAGGCAGTTATGTTCTATAAAGTTGCTGCAAACTCTGAATTAGTGACTACTGAGCCATTGTTCTTAGGGCAATAGGGCTATGTTCTTGTGGGATTCTGTCACAGCATTTTTGTAAACCTATGAATATATAACCTTGTTTTATGCAGGTTTTGCCTCAAAATATCTTATCTAATATGTATATATATTAACAAAACATTCATTTTATGTAGTATTTCTTTATAATAAAACACAATCTGAGAAGTATTTAATGTTTTCCTGACTGGTTCACATGATCATATATTTCTTTCACTTTCAGCCTCACAACAATGCTGTCCACTATACTTAAAAAAATCTGTTGTTATCTCTTGAATCCACAAATTTAGCTGCTGTTCCATAGCTTTATCATAGTGTTATAAATATTACTTTCCAAAGCAGCCTCACCTACAATTAGGGGAATTTCCTTTTTTCTGGGTGTGGTATTGTTGATTCACTGACATTCAACTCACAGCCAGCAGCACTATAACAACAAGAAAGCTCTTCTAACTCATGTTTTCTCTGTAAGGCACACCATAGACTTCCTGTGTTTCGGAACATTGGACAGCTCTTCTGCAATATGTTTTGAGGCCATTTTAAAAAACAAAATCTCTAACAAAGAGCACAAAAATGTGAAAAATGTGGCACTAAATAAACCACATAAAGGATGCCTGTTTAAGGTATGAGAACTGAAATATCTTCTTGACTTTAGTTGGGAATGTGTCCTTTCAGTAATTCAAATTTTGCACCTCTCTGTGCATATCCACAAATGGCTGTTTGAAAGTTCAATGAGTATTGACTGGGGGATTAAAAATAAATTTTATCAAGTAGATGAATTAGAATATATGGAATTTGTGAATATTGATGGTCTACTAATGACCCTAAATGGCAGTGTTAGTCCCATTATCAATTGCTAAACTTCAACTACTTAAGATTCATATATTCAACAAATATTTCTTAAGCACTTACTGTGCAGCAGGAACATATTGCATACAAAGAGGCTGAGGAAAAAAGAAAGATCGTCACTGTGCTCTGTGATTGAAAATTTTGCCTTTGATACTACAGATTACTGTTTTCATTTTTTTTTTTTTTTTAGTTTCCTATTACACTAACTTATTTGAGTTGAACTTGGGGCAAGAGACTTATCTCTAATTTGTTCAGAAAGCTAAGAAGAGGAGCACAGGATGTAAGGAACGTGCAGAGGGACCAGGTACAGGTGGCAGCAGCTGAACATATAAACAATTTTTAGAAAACAAAGTTGTGAAGGGGGAAGGGAAAAGTGTGAAAAATATGAGATGAGGGAGAGCGAAGATCAGGACTGCTGCTGTCTTTCTGCCTGCACTATACATGATTGGGTACAATCCATCTAGGTTCCAATGTACCTCACCATGTTTGCATGGCAACTCTGATTTTTGGCTGGTTGACTCCACCCCCAGCTGTGTTAATCACTCTAATGCAATCCTGAAGACTTATCCTTGACAATGTGATAGATTAAAGAATGGACATGTGACCGACAAGTTAAGCTAATCATCATACAGATCCCATTTACCCTTGTCAAAATCATGGATCAGGCTATGCACCATTCCTAAACTGGCTCAGTTTATATGAAGCCTGATTCCTGTGTTTGGAGTTAGGGGAAAGAGATGCTCTTTCTTTTCCTGGATGTTATGGTGTGGAGTATAAAACTTGAAACAGGTCAAGTCATTTTTTTTTTCAGCACTGGAGAAGCAAGCCTGTGGATGAAATTATGCAGGCAAGAAGACTAAGACAACAGATCCACAGAAGAGTCTAGATTAATCTCTACCCAAAACCTGAGTGACCCATGGGCTTCTCAGTTATGTCAGCCAATACATTTCTTCTACTATTTCATCCCATCAAGTTGGGTTTTCTCTTGATAGTGCTGAAAGCATGCTACCTGTTGAACATAGACCCCGGGGGACCCTTGGCTGATTTTTGCTCTTGGTTGCAGCATTCATCTTTACTTCCCTCTTCCTTCTCTCTTCCTGAGATTAGCTATTCCTTAAAATTGATTTCCTTTCTTTTCCTTTTTTCTTTTATGTGTCCTTATTTTGTTAAACACTTGTACTGTCTTGCTTTTAACTATGAGATCTGGGTATATTCTCTCCTAGAGTCTTTACATTTTTCTAACAAAGCAGAAACTCACCAGGAGTCAAAGGGCTGGTTTTGCTGTTTGGTGTGTGAGAGATTTTGGAAAGTCTCTTGATCTTCATTCTTTTCTTTAGTCAAGTTGAGGCAAAAATATATACTCTCAGGTTATTGATAGGAATGAAAACATAATCTAGAACCAGCATTTATTACTTAAAAAAGTCGTTTTCGGGCCGGCCCGGTGGCGCACTGCTACAGTGCGCCGCTTGGGAGCGTGGCGGCGCTCCCACCGAGGGTTCGGATCCCACATGCAGACCGGTTCCCGCTCACTGGCTGAGCAAGGTGCGGGCGCAGCACCGAGGGTTGCGATCCCGTTGCCGGTCCCGGTCTGGTACGGGCGCGACACTGAGGGTTGCGATCCGTTGCCGGACACGAAAAAAGACAAAAAAAGGAAAAAAAAAAAGTCGTTTTCATTGTACATGTTTATGGGGTACAGTTTGTTGTTTTTATACATTCATATATTGTATAATGATCCAACAGAATAGTTAGCATATCTATCACCTAAATATTTATCATTTCTTTGTGATTATAGCATTGAAGATGCTTTCTTCTGGCTCTCTTGAATTATACAGTACAATATCATTAGCTCTTGTCACCCCAGGTCACCAGAACTTCATCATTCTATCCAATTCTAACTTTGTAACATTGTACCAGTTTACCAACCTTTACTGGTCCCTCTGTCCTCACTCCCTTTCCCTACCTCTGGTTACCAGTATTAATTTTCTATTTCAGTCTCTCTCTCTTTTTAGTTTATTTTTCTTAATTGACTCATAATCATTGTCTATATTTATGAAGTACAATATATAACAATCTGGCACATTCACAGTGTGTTAAGTGGTCAGAGCAGGGTGCCTGTCATATCAAACATTTGTCACCTCTTTGTTTTGGGAAGATTCAACATCATCTCAACTAGCTATTCAAAGATACACAGTACTTTGTTGTTGACTGTGGTCTCCCTATATTTCTTTATCTTTTAATTATTTGGTTATTATTTTGTTATTTATTTTTTTGAAGTTTCTTATTTACCTTTTATTAACTGAGAAATTAAAATGTGGGAATAGTTGATAAGAATGAATTAAGTAGAAATTTGAGTGACATCATTTTTAATATAATTTTCATTATATAGGACAATTATAATTCTCTTGCCCATTTCTCAGTTATCTTATTTTAAAATTTTATTTAAAAATATTATTTTTATTTAATACATATTAATGGGGTACAGAGTTGACTAGTGTTTGTGTACAGTATGTGATGATCAAATCAATATTATTAGCATGTTTATCATTACAAATCATGATTACTTTTTGTGTCCCTTACCCAGTTACTCCCTAACCTCCCTCTCCTTTCCCATTTCCCACCTTTAGTAACTATAGGTCTGTTCTCTCCTCTTGAAAGTTCAACATTTTATTTTGGCCTGACTTCCTGCCTTCCTTCCTTGCCACACTCTAATTGACTGAGCTAACCCACCAGCACCATGCTGTTTTTGAACTATAGCTTTGTAGTATATTTTGAATTCAGGGAGTATGATACTCCCCACATTATTCTTTTTGCTTGGGATTGCTTTGGCTATTCAGCATCTATGGTGTTCCATTTAAATTTTTGAATTGTTTTCTTTCTGTTTCTGTGAAGTATGTCATTGGTAGTTTCATGGGGATTGCATTGAATTTTTAGCTGCCTTGAGTAGTGGGCTTATTTTGACAATATTGATTCTTCCAATCCATGAACATGGAATGTCTTTCTGTTGTTTTGTATCTTCTTTAATTTCTTTAATTAGTATTTCATAGTTTTCATTATAGAGATCTTTCTCTTCCTTGGTTAAATTTATTCCTAGGTATTCTTTTTTTGGTTACTAATGTAAATGGGATAACTTTCTTGATTTCTTTTTCTGCAAGTTCATTGTTGATCTATAAAAATGCTACTTATTTTTGTATGTTAATTTTGCATTATACAACCTTACTGAATATGTCTATCAAGTCAAGGAGATTTTTGGTGGAGTTTTTAGATTTCTTTCTATGTCATCTATGTCATCTGTGAGCAGGGACAACTTGACTTACTCCTTTACAGTTTGGATGCTCTTTATTTATTTTTCCTGCTTAATTGCTCTGGCTATGACTTGCATTTGTATGCTGAATAGAAGTGGTGAATGTGGGCCTCCTTCTCTTTTTCCAGTTCATGGTGGGAAGGCTTTCAGCTTTTCTCCATTTAGTATGATGTCAGTTGTGGGTTTCATATATAGTCTTTATTGTATTAAGATACTTTTATTCTATGCCTAATTTGTTAAGAGTTTTTGTTATGAAGGGATGTTGAGTTTTATCAAATGCTTTTCCTGTGCCTATTGAGGTAATCATATGGTTTTTCTGTGTCATTCTCTTCTTTGTTGGAAAACTTTTTATTACCGATTCAATCTCATTACTTTTTATTGACCTATTTAGGCTTTCTATTTTTTCTTGGTTCAGTATTACCAGGTCATGTGTATCAGGTAATTTTTTATTTCCTCTAAGCTTTCAAATTTATTGGCCTATAGTTGCTCATAGCAGTCTATGATTATCTTTTGTATTTTGTTGTTAGCTGTTGTAATGTCTCCATTTGCATGTCTGATTTTACTTATTTGGATCTTTTCTCTTTTTTCATATTTAGTCTGGCTAATGATTTCTTGATTTTGTTTACAGTTTCAAAGAACAAACTTTTCATTTGATTGATTTTTTGTATTGTATTTTTAGTCTCAGTTTCATTAATTTTTGCTTTGATTTTTATTATTTCTTTTTATCTACGTATTTGGGGTTCACTTTGTTTTTGCTTTTCTAGTTCCATGAGGTGCATTTTTAGTATGTTTATTTAAAATCTTTATATATTTTTTTGAAGCAGACCATTATTGCTATAACTTTTCTTCTTAATACTGCCTTGCCTATGTTCCATAGATTTAGGCATATTGTGTTTTTGTCTTCATTAATTTCAACAAATGTTTTGATTTCCTTCTTTTTTTAATTTTTATTTTATTGGTTACTAATATTCACAAGATACAAAGCTGATTTTCCCCATCGCGCCCTAGATGTGAAGGCTAGATCCATACCAGCTTCATGCCCATTACCACAAATTGCAATTGTACCCTGTGTCCACCACCCAATTATCCCCAACCTCCCTCCCCCTCATCCCATTCCCCCACTCCACTTTGTATCCCTAGGTATGTTCTCTCCCTCTGCAAGTCCAACACACCACTGTGGTCTCTCTTTCCTTCCTTCTTTCTCTCTTAGCTCCCATTTGTGAGTGAGTACATGTCATTTTTATCCCTCTGTGCTTTGCTTATTTCACTCAACATAAGTTTCTCCAAGCTCATCCATGATGTTGCAAATGGGAGAATTTGATTCTCTTTTATGGCAGAGTAGTAGTCCATGGTGTATATATACTACATTTTCCTTACCCAATCATCCATTGATGGACATTTAAGTTGATTTCATATTTTGGCTATTGTAAACAGTGCTGTGATGAACATGGGAGTGCAGGTATCCCTTTGACATGATGATTTCCATTCCTCTGGGTATATACTCAGAAGTGGGATTGCTGGATTGTATGGAAGATCTATCTGTAGTTCTTTGAGAAACTACCATACTGTTTTCCATAGTGGTTGTATTAATTTACAGTCCCACCAATGGTGTAGAAACATTCCCCTCTCTCCAACCCCTCACCAGCATTTGTTATTCTTTGTCATTTTAATTATAGCCAGTCTAAGTGTGGTGAGGTGATATCTCAAAGTGGTTTTAATTTGCATTTCCCTGATGACTAGTGATGTTGAGCATTGTTTTGTATACCTGTTGGCCATTTGTATGTCTTCCTTTGAAAAATGTCTATTCAGCTCCTTTGTCCATTTTTTTAATTGGGTTATTTGTTCTTTTAGTGTATAATTGCTTGAGTTCCTTGTATATTACAGATGTTAATCCCTTGTCAGATGCATAGTTAGCAAAAATGTTTTCCCACTCTGTAGGTTGTCTTTTCACTCTGTTGATTGTTTCCTTTGCTGTGTAGAAGCTTTTTAGTTTGACATAGTATCGTTTATTTATTTTTTCTTTATTTCCCTGTGCTTTCAGGCTCATGTTCATAAAGTCTGTGCTTAGACCTAGTTTCTGAAGTTTTTCACCTATATTTTCCTTTAGCAATTTTACAGTTTCAGGTCTTATACTTAAATCTTAGGAACAAGACAAGGATGCTCACTCTCACCACTTCTATTTAACTTAGTACTGGAGGTACTAGCCAGAGCAACCAGGCAAGAGAAAGAAATAAAGGGCATCCAGAATGGAAAAGATAAAGTCAAACTGTTCCTATTTTCAGATGACTATATATATAAAAACCTATGTATAGATACTAGATATAGAAAAAACAAAATTCTCAATCAAAAGACTCCTAGAGCTGGTTAATAATTTCAGTAACGTTGCAGGATACAAAATAAATGCCCCCAAATCAGTTGTATTTATATTCTCCAACAGTGAACTAACAGAAAGAGAAATTGAGAAAGTAAGCCCATTTAAAACAGTCATGAAAAAAATAAAATACCTAGGAATTGATTAACCAAGGATGTGAAAGATCTCTACAATGAGAACTGCAAAACACTGCTGAAAGAAATTGAAGAAGACACAAAAAGATGGAAACACAGTCCATTCTCTTGTATTGGAAGAATTAACATTGTGAAAATGTCTATACTACCCAAAGCAATCTACAGATTCAATTTGATCCCCGTCCAAATACCAAAGACATTCTTCACAGACATCTATAACTCTGAATTTCTTTATTCACTATGAAAAATAAAGATTGTTTTTCAAAGTGATTAATGTTGCTTTGTAGATTTTGTCTTTCCTGAATCTAGAGATTCATGTCATTCATTAGTTAGAAAAAAAAATTTCACCATGGTTTCTTTAAGTATTTCCTCTTCCCATTACGTGTTTGGTTTCCTTTTGAAATTTCCATTGGACTTATGTAAGGTTTTACACTAATGTTACAGGCAGTCAGACTCAGCTTACCCTCTCACATTAAACAAATGTTTTGAAAACACAAAAGTTGGTGCAAGGATTGGAAAGTTTATTCAGATAACTAGCATCTGGGGGATGACCAGAATAAAATTATTCCCCCTTCTGATGCTTGTTCTGGAGTTCATAAAGGGGAAGAGGCTGGAAAGTGAGGTAAGGTTTTTTTTTTTTTCCTGCAGGAAAAAGACATGCTGGTCATAGGGTCAGTAGAGGGTCTGAGTCAGATGTCAGGGTTCCATGATGGACTGGTTTCTCTGGCATCATGGAGTTTGTGACTTGTGGACTGGTCAGCTTTAAGCCTTTGATGTTATTTTGGGGATGGAGTCCTTATCTCCTAGGGAGAACTCAAAGACAATAGCCTCAGTTAAACATCACTGGAACATAAAAATACCTGACTAGGGCCTCTAACTAATGTGGATGCAATTTTTCTTTAAGCAAGAATGTGAATTAATAATCAGCTAGGGTGCTTTGCCTCTCTATTGTATTTCCTCTGTTTGCAATTGATTTAAGGAGGTAAGAAAAACAAGAAAACTTAGTTTCAGTACTTCAATGTAGGTGGACGACATCTAAAGTAAGTTATCATAAGAGGGTGGAAGAAAACAGAAATAAACCTTTGGAAGGATCCTTTTGGAGCATGATTTCATCTCTGGGCAGTTTTAGCCATATGGTCAGTTTCTTATTTCCTCTACTACCATCACAGATTGATGATCATCAGTTCCCAAGTTAATGGCTAACTGAAATTTTCTACTTGGTCTTAGTTACCCCAACGATGGTCATTCTCTAGCTAAGATCCCTTTCACTAACCTTAATTATCTCTACTTTTTTTTATGTTCAACAGCTCTTTATCTCTGTATTACATGAGAGGAAATTCTTTAGATCTCCCAATTTGGAATATTTTTAAATTGCCTTCCCTATATGTTGTTTAACCCACCATTGAGTTTTAAATTATAGTGCTTGGAGTTTATATTTTAAGAGTTTTTTTTTTTTTTTTCTACTGAATCATAATTGATTAAACATATTTTGGGGATTCAATATTGACATATGTTGATCAAATCAATATTATTAGTATATATATTGTTACAAATTGTACTTATTCTTTATGCTGCTTGTCTAATCTCTCCCTATTCCCCTCTCACTCCCACCTCCCACCACTGATAACCCTAAATTTCTTCTCTCCCTCCGAAAGATCAATGATTACTCTGTTGATTTGTTGCCTAGATGATCTGTCCAATGCTGAGAGGTGTGTTCAGGTCCCCCAATGAAGGAAATGGTTAATGGACTTCTGTGGACAGCACCCAAGGACGTGTTCACTTGGTGAACTCGCAAACGAGTTAGCCAAGAAATGTCAAGGATTGCAAACAATCCTTGGCAACGCTTAAAGTTGTGAGAACACTTTCTTGGGATGTCCCCAGAAGACACAATATAGATAACCAAGTGCTTCAGAAGGGAGGTAGCGGCCTTCTGCTCTTGAAAATAGTATAGCAGAATTTATACATTAATGCTTATCTTGCATGCACTAGCTTGCTAAATGTAATAAAAGCTGTAACAGTGGCTGGGTCGGTGCTATTTGCCTGAGAGAGCAGCAGCCCCCCACTCTTCACCTGCATCTCGTCTGCTGCGTCTTCCTTCGCGTCTCCGATCATTTTAATCAACACCCCAATATTATCACAGAGCAGATGCTTCTTCTGTCACTTTGGAATGGGCTTTGTGGAGAGAAACATCCTCTTCCTTTCTTTGGTCTTTGCTGGTGACTCTCCTTGTGTTCATGCACTCCAGTGGCTGGCAGACCATCAGCATGGTGGTTGTGGCAGCTGTGGTTACTGTGGTGGCTGTGGTGGGCCACCCACATGGAGATGATGTATTTGGCATGCTCCTCGGTGCTGGCAGTGTGCCTGTTTGTGTGTGTGGGGGGTCCAGTCCCTGGCTTGATGCCTTAGGTCCCTGGTCAGGCCCTGAGGCGCTGGCAGTGTACCTGGGCTAAACCTAATTTTCTGTTGTTTGCTTACTTCTAAAATGAGGGAACTTTCTGTGGGGACCAGTACTTGAGCTCTGTGGTTGAGTTAAATTGCTGCCTTGCTGCTGTTTCCATAGGGAAAGCTTTTTGTACAGCTCAGGGTTTAATGGTTGACCTTATAGGTACTTCTGGCTCTCCAGAGACCTGGTGCACCTGGGTTGTGTAGAAATTCTGATCTGGTCCTGAGTCCTTTCATCAAACTGCACCCCATGCAATTCTGCATTCCCAACCAGTCTCTTCTGAGTGGTCCTGTGCTGATTGCGGGGCAGATTGGCTGTCCTTGTTGTGTTCCAATGTTCTCCCAGTGGGCCCATCTCCCCCAGCACCTGTGCTTCAAACACTTCCCATGGGATGGGCAGTGTGCCAGTCCCTTGCGATGACTTACCAGCCTCTGAATGGCTCCTTTTTTTTCAGTTGTTGTGGCTCCTCCTGTGTGGGTCCCTGGGAACCCTATTAGTGGTCTTGCTGTCCTGGAGCCACCAAGGCACTCTTCTCCCCTGCTGCCTCCAAGTAACTCCACCCGAAGGGTACAGCTGTGGCTTCTGCTGCCTCCTGCCCCATGTGCTCAGCAGCTCCAATCTTAAAGTGGCCATGGCCTGAAATGCTCTGAGCAGTTTTTTCTTTCATCATGGCTCCTCCTACTTTCATGAACTCTGTAGATCTCTCCTACTCTTTCCCTGAACTCTAGCGGCCCCAGCTTGGCTGTTGTTGCTTTTTTATAGTTGTAAATTGATTGACTTTTGGGAGAGAGTGATGCTGAGGACCATCTATTCCACCATCTTTACCAGAAGCCATATATTTTAAGAGGTTTAATTTGCTTTTAAAAATGCCTGATATTATTTGATAATGTGCCTTTATTTTCTGGTATTATTTCTTTTAGATCTTTAAGCTTTCTAAATATAATTTCCTTTGTGTATAATTTCTCAGGCAAGTTAACTAGATGAATTATTTCTCTCTGGGTTATTTAATTTGGGAGAATTTCTGTATTCTCAAAATTTAAGCTTGTAGTGTGGTGGTTTGAGTCAACCTAGTCAGGAGTTAACTGGGTTTGTGTTTCACTGCTGTTTCAATAATCCTCAAATTCCTCTAGCATTCTAATTGTCCCTCAGTATCCATGGGGATTTCTTCCAGGACCACTCAGATAACAAAATCCACTAATGTTCAAGTCCTTGATACAAAATGGCATAATATTTACATATAACCTATGCACATCTTCCCATATACTTCAAATCACCTCACGACTACTTATAATACTAATTCAATGTAAATGCTATGTGAATAGTTGTCATACTTTATTATTTTAAGAATTTGCATTATTTTTATTATTATACTGTTATTTTTCCCTTATTATTTTCAATCTATCATTGGTTGCATCTACATATGTGGAAACCAGAGATATGGAGGGTCAACTATTCTTCCTATAGTGGCTCTGGTTTGCTTGGAGGTTTTCTTAACGTCTGCCCCAGTCTCAGGTTTGGTATTTCCTTTGTGATGTGCCCCAGAAGGACATATCTCCATGTTCTTTCCCCTCTTCCAGCAGTAGTCTGCTCTTGCTACTTGATGTTTGCTCTCCTGCTTGCGAGATGGAGTAGAGGCTTTATATTTTGTTCTGGTTTAGTCTCACGCTTAGACAGATTTGTTGTTTTTGAGTTTTTGGGGGTTGGGCCATGTAAATGTTCTGCCTTTCTCCCAGCAGTTTGGGACCTCTAATAGTCTAGAACAGGATATTTTCTTGTCCTTTCCCATTGTTTTTCTTTCCCTCACCTGCTGTTTTTGCCTGTGTGAGTTGAGGGCAGCAGGACTTTCTGCACTTCCCCCTTCAGGTTGAGTTGTTGTTGTTGGTGTGTGTGGAAAATAAGGGAGAAAGTTCTTTTTGAAACTTCCTGTCTTTCCCATGCAGTAGCTGCTTTCATACCTTAGTCCTGCACCATGAGAGAGGGATTATCTGGTCTACATCGCTGACCCCAAATTTTCAGGAGCCTCTGGTTAGTTCTATGCAGAAGAGCTTAAAGATGGATGTGAATTGTTTTTGTGCATGTCCCTCCCAGGGCATGAATACAGTTATGCTAGCTTGTAATCATTTGTTGACAGTTTTACTTGAGTGCTTCTTACTGGCTTATATAGCATCTGACATTTGTCACAAGTAAGCAAGGGTTTGCATCCCATCTCTTCATGAAGGAGTTTGTCTTTCCTTAGATTTTGTGTTAATTAGTTGCCCTGATATTTAAGGTCTCTGACAGCCTCAAGACAAGTTGTGATTTTGATTATACACCTTTTTAAAATTGTATATATGAAAGTGAAGTTGTTTTCAGCTTTCTGAAATCTAATCTTTTCAAAAATTATTTTATTTCCTAACTTAGCTTGACATAACTTGTTTTCTTGTAAATCAATAAAAAAATATCAAAATATATAGCCCAAATGCATTCATGCAGATGGTACTTACAAAGTACAAACAAATATTTGAACTTTTTTAAGCTTGACATAACTTGTTTTCTTGTAAATCAATAAAAAAATATCAAAATATATAGCCCAAATACATTCATGCAGATGGTACTTACAAAGTACAAACAAATATTTGAACTTTTTTAAAAAAAAATCAATTTTATTTATATTTATTTTTGTGGAGTACAGTGTGTTGTTTCAATACATGCATATACTGCACAATTATTCACTTAGGGTAGATAGCATTGTTTCATCCCCATTAGTTCACTCTTAATCTTCCTCTCTGCCCCACCCTTTCCAGCCTCTCATAAGTGTTATTCTACTCTCTACATTTTTTTTGAACACACAAAGATTAACATCCTTATTGCAAAAAGACCCTTAAAAATGAATTAGAAAAACTCTAAGCAGAAATTTGGTGAAGGACATGAGCAGATAAGTCACACACCCCAAAGAAACACACTTGGTTAATAAGTACATTCCACGATTTGGTTGCTGGCAGTAGCAAGGCTAGCCCAGCCCCTTTCTCAGGATCCCAGGCATTGACTTATTCTGTTGCTGGCTTGGATGTGTGGAGGTGAAGGTAGGCAAAGGCCCATGACTCCAATCTCTCATAACTCCCCTCCTGGGCATTGGGCTGGCTCCATCACTGGACTGGATGTTCTTTAAGAGCCCTTAAACAGTTATAAACACCATGAATGAGGAAGGTAAGCCTGTTCAGGAGAGACTAACTTATGACAAGATGACTGTAGAACATCCATATGGAAATGGTTAGGAGAGAATTCTGCATTAATGAATTTAGAGTATTCTATTAACTTTACTTCTCACAAGTTTAGACTAGTTTTTAATTATAAGTTGTAAGACACTTACAGCAGGACCCTCTATGTAAGTGTTATGATTAGTAACATATGTATAAAATTCTCATTTCACTATGTAGGCTTACAAGTAAACTTTATGAGGTCTTAAAAATGTTTAATTGTTGAATATATCCTTCAAAATAAAAAAGTAATTTGATGCATGGGCCAAATTTATTCATTCATTTAACAAATATTCACTGAGTACCTGTCCCTTGCCAGGCACTCTATTATGTGGGTATACAGTACAATGACAGTATAGAATCAAAACCTCATTGCAACCATTGAATTCAAGATCATGAGTGGGCAAACATCAGTTAAGAGTTGCCACTTTAGAACATATTGTTGTAACCAAGCTTGTTTTTTATGCAGGAAGTCCATATGTTTAGTGAAACTCAGCACATCAAGATTTATAGTTGTTTTACACCTCTTGCTGTGTAACAGAGATGAAAAATGATTACTCAAAGCAACATGAATGCAATGAGAGCCTGAAGGGACTGAACCTCAGCAACTCTTCTGTTAGTAGGAGAAACTGGGTAGTGGCCCCGAGTTGGTTTTTGCTT
Source organism: Galeopterus variegatus (assembly GCF_000696425.1). Classification (NCBI taxonomy): domain Eukaryota; kingdom Metazoa; phylum Chordata; class Mammalia; order Dermoptera; family Cynocephalidae; genus Galeopterus; species Galeopterus variegatus. The sequence goes on from NW_007729666.1 coordinate 180,396, forward strand.
CAGTTTTTATTAAAAAGACAGGAAATTACAGGAAAAGAACAGATGATTAATCAATAGTAGTAAGAACATACAGAAATTGGCTATGTAACAATCTCCATCAAAGTATGCATGGTTCAAAATTGTTTAAACAATATACCATCAAAAGAGTCATAAATTTAAGCTAGGCGACATGCATAAGACACAATAAAACAAACATGAAAGTGCCTGACTTCTTGAAAAACTCACAGAAACAGCTTAAAGCAAAATGTGGAAAAAATCCCGTGTACTAACTAATCTAGCAAAATGTCCTTGGAAATCTTAACTCACAAGTTTTCCCATCATTTAAGCTTTGTTGTATTAAAGGTTATTGCCCTCAGAACAATCCTTGTTCTGTTTCAGTTCTCCTGTTCACATAAAAGGCTTTAAACCTGTGTGAGTTTCCTTTTCACAAAATCTTCCAATGAACCCATTATACTAACAATCAGTGTGTATAATCCCTTACCTAAGCAGTGATTAGAATTGATTCAGTGGGCTCTTGCCCCCATAGCTGTAGGCTCTTGCCTCCTATCCGAAGACTTTTGTCCCATGCATGCATTACCTAAAAACCCTATTTAATAATCAAATAGGAATCAAGGTTTCTAACCATCTACATAGTTGTTGGTGTGTGTGTTTTTCTCCCTAAGTGGACTAAAAGTTTTTTGAATAAAGTGACTTCATTGTCAATCACTGTATATTCATAATCAGAGCAAGATGTTTGGTTCCAGGTAGGTGCTAAGTTATTGGGCAGTGAGTGAATTATATTCATGAAAGTCAAATAGATGAAAGTTTTCTTTAGTTTTTCAATGTCCCTGTGGTTTCTGTGATGGCTTCTGACTTTTCTCTAATGATAATGGTGTATTGGTGATAGTTTATAATGTTTCATGAAGCAATCATAGGGGACTCTGAAAAAGCAAATTTTTAAAAAAAGCAGTGATAAGTCAGAGATGCAAATGTGCTGGGGTAGGGATGACACAGAAGACCACATGAGTGTCAAGTAGGAATCTCAGATCCTTCTGCCCCTTCCTGTGCAGGTTGTGAGTCAGGTAATCGAATGAAGATATTGGCAGCTTTATGCAAGTTAGACATCCTTTATTCTTCAGATATGAGCTTCACAGACATGCTTTATTTTCACACACAAGCTCAGGTTGTACTCCACTGACCCTCCATGCTCTGCTGACCTTCCATGCTCTGCCAACCAGCCATTCAGAGAAGTTACCCTTTTACTGCCAGTGCACAATAGTGGCCACAAGCCAAGAATTACAAGATTGCAACAATCATGCTGAATCAGTAAATGGACACGCATGTGCAGTTACACTACTTTTAAAACTTGTTTCTAATAAATGTGCTGAATCTTGCCCATTTGTAGCAGATGTGAAGAGAGTGAGCCTGACTAAACTTTTTCTACTTTCCTTACAATGAGGAATACCAAAAGGGCAAGAGAAGGACAGAGTGACTGAAAAGAGCAGAGACAGGAGAACATTAAGTAGGAACAAGTAAGTTTCATGCTTTTATTGTATGAATGAGAAAAAGTCATGTCCCTTCTGGTAAAGTGATTTTTCAGTGTCAAAGAAGACTTGGTCCATAGCAGTTGTAATAGAGGAAGGTGAACAGATGGAAGTTTGTGAAAAGGAGAAAAGCTGTAAGCCAGAGAGGAAATGAGAAACTCAGGAGGAGGCACAGGGTTATGGGATGAAGAAGATTTTTTTGTTCTTGTTGCAGACATGGGAGATTTGTCTCCCATGGAGAAAGCATGTACTAATCCATGAGGCTGAGTAGTATTCTGTTATGTATATACATTACATTTTCTTTTTTTATGTATTGAAACATAATTGATTGTACATATTGATTGTGGGGTACAATGTTGAATGTCAATACCTTTGTGCTATGCGTGATGCTCATATCAGGAAAATTAGTATATTCAACATTACGCAAAGTAATCATTTTTTACTGGCCCTTTACCAATTTCTCACTAATCCTCTTCCTCCCTCCCCCGTTACCACTTCTGGTGGCTTCAGTTATGTTATTTCGTTTTGAAAGATCAACAGATTATTGTGATTGTTGTACTTTTCTTTCTTTTTTGTTTTCCTTTTTAATTAATTAATTAATTAATTAATTAATTAATTAATTAATTAATTTTGGGTTCCACTTTTGAGTGAGGACATGTGGTTATTTCTCTTGCTGTGCCTGGCTTATTTCATTTTATATAATTTTCTCTAAGTTCACCCATGTTACTGAGGATGGGAGAATTTCATTCTTTTTTATGGCAGAGTGGTATTCCACTGTGTATATATACATCATTTTCTTATCTAGTCATCTGATGATTAACGTTTAGGTTGGTTCCAACTTTTGACTATTGTAAATCAAGCTGTGATGAACATGGGAGCGCAGGTATCCCTTTGACATGATGATTTCCATTCCTTTGTGTATATACCCAGAAGTGGGATTGCTGGATCATATGGCAGTTCTATCTGTAGTTGTTTGAGGAACTTCCATACTGTTTTCTGTAAAGGCTGCAGTAATTTACATTCCCACCAACAGTGTAGGAGGGTTCTCCTTTTTCTAAATCCTCACAGCATTTGTTATATTCTCTGCCTTTTCAAAAACAGACAGTCTCATGGGGTGGGATGATATCTCAATGTGGATTTGATTTCCATTTTCCTGATGCTTAGTGATGTTAAGCAACATTTTCATGTGTCTGCTGGCCATTTGAATATCTTCCTTTGAGAAATGCCTATTCACCTCCTTAGCCCATTTTTGAATTATTTTTAATTATTATTATTATTATTATCATTATTTGGTGTTGTTTGAATTCCTCATATATTCTGAATATTTATCCCTTGTTGGATGTATAGCTTGCAAGTATTTACTCCTATTCTGTACATTGTCTTTTCACTTTTTTGATTGTTTCCTTTGCTTTGCAGAATAATTATAGATCAATATAAACCCATTTGTTTATTTGTTTCCTTCTTTATTGTGCTTTTGGGTCTTGTTCATAAAGTCTTTGCTCAGTTCTACATTCTGGAGTGTTTCCACAAAGTTTTTTTCTAGGAGTTTTATAGTTTCAGGACTTATACTTATGTCCTAAACCCACTTTGAATTGATTTTGGTATATGGAAAGATGTGTGGGTCTAGTTTCCTTCTTCTACACATGGATATCTAGTTTTCCAAGCACCATTTATTGAAGAGGCTGTGTTTTCTGCAGTGTATGTTCTTGGTGTCTTCCTCAAAGATCAGTTGAATGTAAGTATTTGGGTTGGTTCCTGGGTTCTTTATTCTGATCCATTGATCTGAGGGTCTATTTTTATGTTAGTACCATGCTGTTTTGGTTAGAATAGCTTTGTAATATAATTGAAGTTGGGTAGAGTTATGACTCTGGCTTTATTTTATATTATCTTTTTTTTTGCTAGGGATTGCTTTGTCATCTTTTGTTGTTCCATATGCGTGTTAGGATTGGTTTTTTTTTCTATTTCTGTGAAGAATGTCATTGGTATTTTGGTGGGGAATGCATTGAATCTATAGATTGCTTTGAGTAGTAAGAACATTTCCACAATATTAAGTCTTTCAGTCCAAGAGCATGATATGTCTTTCCACCTTTGTGTTCTCTTTAATTTCTTTCAGTAGTGTTTTGTAGTTCTCATTGTAGAGATTTTTCACCACCTTGCTTAAATTGATTCCTAGGTATTTTATTTTTTCTTGGTAACTATTATAGGTGGGCTTGCTTTCTTGATTTCTTTTTCTGCTAGTTTGTTGTTGGAGTATAAAAACTCTAGTGATTTTTGGGTGTTGATTTTGTATCCTGCAACATTACTGATTATTGTCAATCAGCTGTAAGAGTTTTTTGGTAGAGTCTTTAGGTTTTTCTATAGATAGGATCATTTCATCTGTGAACAGTTATGGTTTGACTGTATCCTTCCAAATCTGGATGCCCTTTATTTCTTTGTCTTCCCAAATTGCTCTGGCTAGTACTTCCAATACTATGTTAAATAGGAGTGGTGAGACTGGGCATCCTTGTCTTGTTCTTGTTCTTAAAGGAAAATCTTTCAACTTTTCCCCATTCAAGATGATATTGGCTACTGGTTTATCACATATGTATTTATTGTGTTGAGATAATTTCCTTCTTTTTTTTTTTTTTTCCTCCTTTTTTTTTTGTCTTTTTTCGTGACCGGCAA
>NW_007729666.1:185582-200511 GCF_000696425.1 Galeopterus variegatus
AAAGAAAAAAAAAAAAAAAAAAAAAAAAAAAAAAAAAAAGAATGTGTTTGGGAAAATGACCTATGTCTCAATGTTTTGGAATAGTTTGAAGAGAAGTGGTATTAGTTCCTTTTAAAGGATTGATAGAATTCAGCAGTAAAGCCATCTGGTCCTGGGCTTTTCTTTGTTGGAAGATTGGTGATTAGTACATCAATTTCATTGCTTGTTATTGGTCTGTTCATGCTTTCAATGTCTGATTGCTTCAGACTTAGTTTGTATGTGTCCAGAAACTTATCCATTTCCTCCAGGTTTTCATATTCATTTATGTACAGTTGTTTATAATAGTATCTAATTATTCTTTGTTTTTTCTATGGTATTGGTTATAATGTCTTTCCTTTCCATTCTGAGTTTTGTTATTTGGGTCTTCTCTCTTCTTTTGTTTCCCTTTTGTTAACCAAGCTAATGGGTTTTCTATCTTATTTTTCTTCTCAAAAAAACAACTTTTTATTTCATTGATTTTTTAAATATCATTTTTGGGTTTCTATTTCATTTAGTTCTGCTCTGATCTTATTTATTTCTTTCCATCTACTACTTTTAGAATTGGATTGTTCTGTTTTTCTATATCTTTAAGGTGTAGCATTAGGTTATTTATTTGAAGTCTTTCTATTCTTTTGATGTGGTTATTAAATAAACATCCCTCTTAGTGTTGTTTTTGCAGTGTCCCACAAGTTTTTGTATGATGTATCTTTATTTTTGTTAATTTCAAGAAATTTTTTGATTTACTGTTTAATTTCAGGAGCCTGTCATTCAGGAGCCTGCTGTTTAGTGTCCATGTATTTGCATAGTTTCCAGAGTTTTACTTGTGGTTGATTTCCAGTTTTAATCCATTGTGGTCTGAAAAGATTCTTGGAATGATTTTTATTTTTTTTAAATTTGCTGTGACTTGATTTGTGGCCTAACATATGGTCTATCTTGGAGAATGTTCCATATCCTGATGAGAAGAATGTATATTCTATATTTGCTGGATAAAATGTTCTGTAGATATGTGATGGGTCCAGCTTGTCTAAGGTGTATTTTAAATTCCATGTTTCTTTGTTTATTTGTTGCCTGGAAGATCTGTCCAATGTTCAGAGAGCGGTGTTCTGGTCACCCACTACTATTGAATTAGTGTCTACCTCTTTTTTTAGGTCTAAGAATGTTTGCTTTATACATCTGGGTACTCCAGTGTGAGGTGCATACATATTTATGATTGTTATGACTTCTTGCTGGATAGATCCCTTTATAATTATATTGTGGTCTTCTTTGTCTCTTTCTATATTTTTTAGTTTGAAGTGTATTTTATCCAATATAACAATTGCTATTCCTGCTCATTTTTGGTTTTTGTTTGCATAGTATATCTCTTTCCATTTCTTTACTTTTAGTTTATGTATGTCTTCCTGAGCGAAGTGAGTCTCTTGAGGACAGAATATTGTTGGGAATATCTTTTTAATCCAATTAGTCAATGTACATGTTTTGAATGGGGAGATTAATCAATTTACACTAACAGTTTTTGCTGACAAATTTTGTTTTACTCCCACCATTTTATTGCTTTTAGTTTAGGTGTTTTAAATATTTTGTGTTCCTTCCTTCCCCTTTTATTTTTAATCTTAATGTTAGTTGGATTTTTGAGGTGGCTTGATTCAGCTTCTCTCTCTTTCTCATTGCATTTTTGTTTTAATGGTGGATTTTGCTCTTTTGTGATTATTGTTTTTCAGATTCCAGATGCAGGACTCCTTTGAGAATTTCTTGCAGGGCTGGTTGTGTGGTGCTGAACTCCCACAATTTGTGTTTGTCTTGGAAATACCCTATTAATCCATCTTTTCTGAATGACAGACTTGCTGGTTATAGAATTCTTGTCTGGCAATTGTTTTTCTTTTAGTATTTTGAATATATCATCCCATTTTCTTCTGGTTCATAGGGTTTCAGATGAGAAGTCTGCTGTTAGTCTGATGGGATTCTTTTATAGGGGACTTTATGCGTTTCTCTTGATGCTTTTAGAATTGTCTCTTTGTTTTTGAGCTTTGTGAGTTTGACTATAATGTGTCTTGGTGAGGATCTTTTTGGATTTAATCTGTTTGGGGATGTTTAGGCTTCCTGGATCTGAAGTTCTGTGTCTCTCCCTATACCTGGGAAATTTTCTGTTATTATTTACTTGACTAGGCTTTTAATGCCTTTCTCCTCCCCTTCTGGAATACCATAATTTGGATGTTTGTTCACTTGAAGTTATCTCCTAGGTCTCTTCGATTTTCTTCATTTTTTAATATTCTTTTTTTTTCTTTTTCTTTCTTTCTTTCTTCCCCCCACCATGGGCTATTTCAAAAGATCTCATATTTGAATTTGAAATCTGAAAGTTTTTCTTCTGCTTACTCTATCCTGCTGCTTAAGGTCTCTGTTTTGTTTTTTTTTTATTTTATTGAGTAAATCTTTCATTTTGAGGAGTTCTACCACATTTCTTTTTTAAGGTATTAATCTCTTCATAAATTTCCTTCTGCATATCCTGGATTGTTTTTCCTGTTTTATTATGTTCTCTAATTCAGTCTTCTCTTATCTCTTTGATTTTTTCTTTAACATCATTGCTCAAATTCCCTTTCAGACATTTCAAGGGTTTCCTGCTTCATGGCATGGGGTATGGTTCTTGAAAATTACTGTCTTCCTTTGATGGTGTCATATCTTCTTGTTTATTTGTGGTCCTAGTATCTTTACATTGATGTCTCATCATCTGGTAGAGTGCTTATTTCTTCTATTACTCTGGAGTAGGATATGAGGAGAAAGTCTTCCTCATCTACTTGCATGCTACTAGTAGGGTGGAGGGCCATCCTTGTGGTGGCAGTGGGTGTGGTGGTGGCTGTGGTGGACCAATTTGTTTCCTGCTCAAGTGGTGGGAGGGGATCTCTGGGGCTTACTATGGACCCCTAATGGTGTGTGCGATGCTCACCTTGGCTCCTGCTTGGGCAGAATTGTCTGATTTTTTTGATTGTTAGGAATTCCTCTTCTTAATTTTTTTTCCAGATAGTTTTTCTTAACAATACTTACTGGCAAATTCATTAGTACCTGTACAATTTGGAGTTAATCAAGGATGCCAGGCATTTGCATCACAAGAAATGGAAGACATGAGAAGTAACAAAGTATATATTTGTGGTCACCTTTCAGATCTTATTAACATTCCATTAATGTCTTTTTGTAAACCATGTCAGTCCTCAGAAAGTCTACATGGGTATGTGTGAGAAGTTCCAGACAACATTGGAAAATAAGTGAACTCTCTGATGTGACAGTTAATATATAGATAAGTGATAGAGCTAAACATACTTATATATAAACATACATATATGTGGGTGTGTATATACGTGTGTGTATATTCAGGGCACTTCAAAAAGATCATTGAAATATTCATATTATCTTTTAATTATATATTTTCTCAAACTTTGAAGTACCCTCATTTGTGTGTGTTCAAAGGCATTAAAAATCTCATACAGGTATTTAAAGGATTTTAAGGAGTGAGAGCTTAATGTTTTTAGACTAGAACTATTAACAAAATTTAGAAATTTAATAGATTCCTGTTTTTCTTCTGTGGCTAATACAGATTAACATTTTCTTGCTGTCATTCAGCACATAACCATAATCATGTCTGGTATAATAACTACCACTTGGGTTCCTTTAAAGTAGCTGACACCTGATCCTGGTGCAGGAACCAAAAAAGATGTGCCATTAAATTTCTTTGTGGATAGAAAGTGAAAATGCTTTTAGGATTTTTTTTTTTTTTTTGGTTATGGTTAGAAAAGAAAGCCTGTTTAAAGATTTTCCCACCATCTAAATGAACACAAAGGATATTAAAATGCATAAATAAATGGAAATTATTATTATAAACAATTGAAATTAGCTACACAAGAACGATGTACATTTCATAATATGTGAAAGATAGTCACATTAAATGTGACTACATAAGGGAGTTGTACACTCATGAACTTCAATTATAAAAAATTATACATATAATTTATATATATATGTATATATATAAAGACAGATATTTAAGTCTTCCACTCATATTTTGGTCAACTACATATCAATTATGTAAATTTTTAAATGGAAGTAGGAAGAAAAGCATACTTAGACTGTACCTTAAAAATTGCATAATTTTGATAATAGGGCAGTAGTATTTTAGTGATAGACCTTGAAATACTTTATTTAAATGGGGATCTTAGTGGTATAATAATAATATGTTTTGGTTATTGTTTCTGAAATTATGTGAAAGAAGAAGAAAAAGATAGTGTTTTCTATGGGCTGAACAAGGAAAAATTAAAATTGTTTATGCAGTTTAGAAAACAGATACATTTATTCAAATACTATACACCTCTGGACATGAACTTGAGCCAGGAAGGCATTGTCCTTTGCATAGCTTTTAAGCAATTCCACCATGACATTTAGAGTGCCATCACTTTTCTTACAATCCACAAGTTCATAAGTAGTTTCAAAAGAGTATGTTTTTTTTTAGTGGTGAGATTCTAGTCAGAAATCCACTTTCTTACTTTAGTTCAGTGGAAATGCACTGGATGGCTCCTCAATATAGTACCATTTAATGAGGCTGCAAATATACTGTATATAACACTGGAGTATTTTTTTGTCCATACAATGGCACGTTTTTCTCATAAAAGACCATGAGATCTACAGAGGAAGAAAAGAGAAACTTTATTTAAAAAAAAAAAAAAAAAAGACAATTTGCACATAAAAGACCATGAGATCTACAGAGGAAGAAAAGAGAAACTTTATTTAAAAAAAAAAAAAAGACAATTTGCCGATTGGGGAAATGGGACCTCCAGGGAAAATCAAAAATGCATGCTCCACAGGAGGTAGTTAGGGGATGATACTTATGTGTTGCATTGCCAGTCTTACATAAATATTTACCAGTTTCAGGAGAGTTATATGAACATTTATGAGGGAAGTCACATACCTGTGCAATGGGTAAATGTACACGTAACATACCACCTATATTCACTTTGAGATGGAGACTGAATATTAATATGAAATGTGGCTCCTGATGTCAAGAGGTAACTACAGGGCACAAAAGACAGTTAATGTGCAGTCTCTGTGAACTAGCCAAAGCTGGTTTGGACATTGCACCCCTTGTCAGAGAAAGAATGTTTGCAAAGCTATTTCTCTGTTCAGTTGGAACTGTCTTACAGCTTACAAGAATGGGGGGGGTGGTGGTGGCGGGCAGCCAGGTGGTTTACTGGAAGTCAGATGGGAAATTTTCCAGCTGTGGCAGCTTTGCCATTATCTTCTAGGAATTAGTTTCTGCTTAGTTACAGGAAAGAAAAGCTTCATGACAGTCAGTAACATACATATATGGTTTAAGTGTGGGAATGTGTATCTAACCCCTCATTCTATTAATGGTCATTTAGTTCTGTTTGATAGTTTCAGGTTGTCTCTTTTTGGCTACATGGGAGCCATTTTTTTCCCTGTCTATTGGGGTACATTTTAACAGGTTTCTTAGCAACTTCAGTCACAGAGATGGTCATTCACCTTCCTGAAATTTGATCAGCTTTTCACATAGACTTCAATCAAAGTCTTGTTGCTTGTCTGGTTCCAAGACCAAGAGGAAGGAAACCACGCTGTTCATCACACTTTCAACATCTTTATCATCTTCTTTCATATACACATCACAGGATTCAGTAATTTGAACTAAGTCTACATTAAGTCCACTTCTGAGTTCTCTTCTGAGATCTCAGCTCCTTTAGATTTTAGATAAGCACGAAGCTCAGCAGCTCGATCTTCTTCACTGATGTCGATGAATATCCTTCACTGAAGATGCCCCACTCACACACCACCACCAAACAGATGTTATTAACAAGGAAACAATACAGAGTTACAGACTGTTTGGAAGTTAAATGTTACTTTCATAAGCTGTAACAACAGTCTTTGAAGTGTAGATGTTTATAAGATACCTTTGTTAATAACAACACATTTGCAAGTATAGCGTAATGAAAAGATTTTGAAAAGTGAGAATACCCAACCATATGCAGTAAATTTTCTCTCCTCAAAATTAATGTCGAAGTGTAGATGTTTATAAGATACCTTTGTTAATAACAACACATTTGCAAGTATAGCGTAATAAAAAGATTTTGAAAAGTGAGAATACCCAACGATATGCAGTAAATTTTCTCTCCTCAAAATTAATGTCTTGAAACCCTAGCTCCCAGTACCTTAGAATGTGACTGTATTCAGATATAGGATCTTTAAAGATAAAATTAAATTAAATCAAGACTGTTAGAATGACCCCTAAATCTTTCTGACTGGTGTCCTTATGTGGAGAAGCATTTTGGACTCACAGAGACAGCATGGGTGTGTGCACACATAGGAAATATATGTGAGGACAGGCAAGCAGGTGGCCATTTGCAAGCAAAAGAAAGAGGTCTCAGAAGAAACCAAACCTGCCAAAATGCTGAAACCATGCCCTTGGACTTAGAGCCTCCTCTATGTGATAATAAAAACTCTGACAAAAAGAAAACAAGATTAAAAAAGCAACATTAAATGCACTTGGTACACAAATAGACATCTACAAAGAGTGTTAATTATTATACTTTAGTGATTTGCTAGAACTGGTGAGAACTGTAAAGCATAGCTAAGTAAATATTCTCTGACAGCCCAAGAATTCCCATTAGCTTCTTACTGAGGAGTTAGAAGTAAATTCCTGAACTCACAAGGTGTCATATATAGTGCTCATTATGTAGGTTCTGTTTCAATCATTTTCAATATCTTCACATATTTCTGAATTAAAAATCACTTGAGATACCTTCATGGATAAACAAATATTCTTACTATGTAGGTACTACCTGATTATTGTGGTCAAAATTCTAATGAACAAGGCCATGTAAACAGTTCAAATATAGGTAAAACAGATTTAGTGAGGGTCACTAATCTTCCTACTCTTTCTCTCATGAGAGAATTATCACACTACGTTTATGTTTGGTTTCTATTACCTGTTTCTATTTCTAGAGTTTGAGATTTTATCTTTCTACTCGTCATAATCTTAATGTTTAGTGTGGTCCTTAGTATTTAGCAGATTGTTTATTTAAGCAATAACTAAAATATAAAAAAAATAAACTTTGCTTTACATTGTCTTATATTCTGAGTTACCTATATCTTTGCATTTTTTTCTTCACTATGAAAAATGATTATTTTTCAAAATCATTGATTCTGTTTTGGAGCTTTATCTTCATTGAAACTAAAGATTCATATATTTCATTAATTGTGGAATATTCCCAGATATAATTTTATTAAATATTTTCTTTCCCCACTGTGTGTTTTGTCTCCTTATGAAATTCCTATTGGATTTATATCAGATTTTACACTAACTTTTATTTCCTTCTATTCTTTTTTCATGTTCATCACCCCTTTTCTCTGTATTGCATTAAAATAAATTGTTCAGATCTCCCAATTTAGAAATATTTTAAAATTAATTTCTCTTTTTGTTGTTTTATCCACCCACTGAGTTTTAAATTTTAGTGTTTAGAGTTTTTTATTTCTAGAGGTTTAATTTCCCTTAAAAAGATGCCTGGCATTTTTTTGATAATGTATCCTTATTATTTGGAATTATTTATATATATATTTGTATCTTCAAGCTTTTACAGTATAATTTCCTATATATGGGATTTCTTAAGGGAACTAAACTATTTTACCTGTCAACCTCCCTTACTTATAAATTGTTTATCCCTATGTTCTCTAATTTTGCAGTGTGGCCTTGTGTTAGAAAAGGCTTTAAGTGTGGGTATCCTTTGTAGCTTGTATTGGGGGTGGTTCCCTTGAGATCCACTTTGCTTTTGTAGGGGTTAAGGAAGTTTTCTTTTCTCCTTACCTCTGAAGGTTTGATAATTTGAGGCTACAAAACAAAATGACATTAGACAGATTAGCAAGAGAAAGTCACATAAATTATTAATATGCAAGTCCGTGAGAACCATACACAATATGAGACTCAAAAAAGAGCCATATGGTTGAAGCAAGCCAGGAATTCTTCAGTGGACACCAACTGGGTGGCCTACAATTCAATTCCTATACTATCTACATGGGGATAGCATCACATCCCACCAGCTGAGGGCTGAATCCGCAACACTGCTCCCCCCTCCAAATTCTGATTCCAATTTCAAGTTATAGTTTGTTTTACCTGTGCTTCTCACCAAGTGACTATAAGTTGGGGTTCCCATCCCCCACTCCATCCCCCATTGACTTGCTGAGCAACTCAAAGAACTCAGGGAAACACTTACATTTTTACTGGTTTATTATAAAGGATGTTAAAAAAATACGCATGAGGAGATGAATAATGTGAGATATGGGAGAAGGGGCATGGAGATTCCATACTCTCTCTGGCACACCACCCTCCAGAAATTCCCACATGTTTAGCTATATGGAAGCTTCCCAAACCTTGTGCTCTTGGGTTTTCATGGAAGCTTCATTATGTAAGCATAATTGAAACATAGACAACCATATACGTATGTGATTGGAAAAGAAGGGTGTGATCTAACACTAATGGAGGGGGTGAGCATGTCAGACTGACCCAGGAAGGCATGTTTATCCAGGTTCTTCTTGGCCTCACTGTGCAGCCTTCCTTCCTCCCAGGCATGGGACAGGAATCCTCCTGAAATGGGGTCTTATGGCCTACAATTAGCTAAGGTAGGTCAATTTTCTTCCTTGGGGAGAAAAAGGAGCTGGTGAAAGGAGGGCAGGAGAAGGTCAGAATAGGTCAGCTAGGAACTGTGGATGAAAATCAATATATAAATGTAATATCACAGCCTGTTTGAAACTGCTATTTACTCAGTAATATAGATTTTCTCTCCAGATACAAATCAAAAGGATAGCTTTCAAAACTATTCCTGTGTCTATAGCCCCTCTGAATAGCCATCCAGAAATATGCCAGAAGAGCACACTTTAGTGTTGCTGTGGATTGATTGAATTTTCTACCCCAAAGTCCATATATTAGAAGATTAATTCCCATTGCAACTGCTGAGGCTGGGAAATCCTTTTATGGTAATTGAAAGGTGATCAGATTGTAGGACGATGCCATAGTGAATGGATTAATAACTGTGGTCAGGGCATGTTTCTGAGGGTTTAAAAGAAGAGCACATGAGAGGTTAGTCTCACTTTCTGTTCTATTACCTGCCACGTGAGACCCCTGGATCACTGCTACCACTGTCAGCAATAAATTTCATTTCTCACAAAATATCACTTCCAGGCATTTTGTAAATAAGCAACATAAATGGACTGATATAGAAAACTGGTACCAGAGAAGTGGGATGTTGATTATAACAAATACTTGAAAATGTAGGAAGTGGCTTTGGAACTAGATGTTGAGGAGAGGCTGGAAGAATTTTAAGGAATAGGCTAGAAATAGCCTAGATTCTGGTGAAAGTTTAGAAGACAAGAAAGCCAGAAAAGTTTGGAACTTTTAAGAGACTGGTTAAATGATGGTGAGCAGAATGTTGATAGAAATATGGATAGTAAAGGCCATTCTGAGAGGATCTCAGATATAAATGAGAAGTAGCTTTTTGGAAACTGGGGCAAAGATCACCTTTGCTATGAACTGGCAAAGATCTTGAATGCATTGTGTCAATATCCTAAAACTTCATGGAAGTAGGAATTTAAGAGTTGTGAACCAGAATATTTGGTGGAAGAAATTTCTAAGCAGGAAAGCATAAAGGAAGCTGCATGACTACTTATAAGAGCCTACGCTGACTTATGGCAGCAAAGTCATGATGTAAATCCAGAATTTAAAAGGGAATCAGGGCATAAAGATTTGGAAAATTTGCAACCTGGCCATGTGGTAGAGAAGCAGAGAGACTTTTCAGGAATAAAATTAATAGTACTAAAAAAATTAGTACAAAAGAAAAGGATTATCAAGACAAGGGGAAAAGGCCTTGAAGGCATTGCAGGAGTATCTGGTGCCAACCCTTCCATTACAGGCCCAAAGGCCTAGGCAGACAGAATGGTCTTGTGGAAAAGGCCTGGGGCATCCTCCACAGGCTCACTGCCCAGGGCCCCTTGGGAAGCTGCTTCCAGCACCAGAACCACAGTTGTTTTGGCTACTCCAGACATGGCTAAATTAGCTCTAGGTGTGGCTAGAACTGCAGCTTTGGAAAATATAAACCAGAAGGCTTGGTGGTGTCCATGTGGTGTTAGGTCCATAGGTTCATAAAATGCCAGAACTCTGAAGGCTTGGGAGCCTCCACCCCCATATCTGTCACAGAGGTGGAGTCACCACATAGAACCTTTGCCAGAGCAATGCCAAGCAGAAACGTGGGGTCAGAGTTGAAGCAGAGAAACCCCATCAGTGCCATGCCTAATGGAGCCACGAGAGTGGAACAGCCATGGAGACCACAGAATCTTGGAGCTACCAGAAGGCAATACAAGCCTGTGAGAGCTGAATCATGGCCAAAGATGAGGAAAGCCATTGAAGTGGAGCTGCCTGAGAATTTGGGCACCCAGCCCCCACACCAAAGTGTAGAAGACATTGAACATGGAGTCAAGGTTCATGATTTGTCAGCTTTAAGATTTAATATCTGTCCTGTTGGATTTTGGACCTGTTAGTTCTTCTTTTGGCCAATTTCCCCCTTTTTGAATGGGAATATGTAACTTATGCTTGTCCCACCATTGTATCTTGGGAGTATATAAATTGTTTTGATTTCACAGACAGGATTTTTGACCTTTTGAGTTGAAATAAGTTAAGACTCTGGGAATGGAATGAGTGTATCTACCCACGAGAAGGTCATGAATTTTGGGGGCCAGATGTGGAATGCTGTAGATTGATTGAATTGTATTCGTAAAGTTTATATATTAGTGAGATAGAGCTCCCTACACCCTCATAATGTATGCTATCTGCTTCTGTAGAATTGCTTGCTTAACCTAAGTAACTCCATTTTCCCCCATCTGACCTGCAGACTACCCACCCTTCTGCATGAGAAACCACTGACCTACCCATAGAAACAAAAAAACAATTGCACAGAAACAGGAGCCATACACAGTGAATTATTACTTGGGAACAGGAACCATACATGATGAAAACTTCTATGCTTCATTACTCGAATGGTTTGTTCTTGACTTTTGTGACCTAGCTCCCTAGCTAGCTTTGTGCACCTGGACAAACCCATGTGCCAACAGGATGTAGTTTTTGCCTTTGAAAATCCTACAAGACCAAGGCCCAATGCCACTCTTCCTTGGTTGCACCTTGACAGTGAATTATTACTTGGGAACAGGAACCATACATGATGAAAACTTCTATGCTTCATTACTCAAATGGTTTGTTCTTGACTTTTGTGACCTAGCTCCCTAGCTAGCTTTGTGCACCTGGACAAACCCATGTCAGGATGTAGTTTTTGCCTTTGAAAATCCTACAAGACCAAGGCCCAATGCCACTCTTCCTTGGTTGCACCTTGAGAGATGGATGCTGGCCAGCTGGAGTGAATAAACTGCCCTTTTCTGCATGAGTGGCGTGTAAGTGCATTTCTTGCGGGAGGGTGTCTCACAACATTTTGGAGGCCCCAGAGAGATTGTTTCCTCATGAGTATATCCCTCCCTGCACTTATCTCCCAGGAGAATATAGAAAAGCTGCTCTTCTTCTTCTCCCTGGAGGCAGATGGGGCACTTCATACACTCCAAACTGAAACCGCTCAGATAACACTAAAAAATTGTTACAAGAAATTGTCCCCAGATTTGTCCTACCTGTAATCTTGGGGTCTGACAATGGCCTGACTTTCACAGCCTGAATTTCCCAATTAGATAATACATTAAAAATAAATTGGAATTTACATTGTATTTATAGGCCACAAAGTTCAGGACAGGTAGAACAAATGAATCAGACTTTAAAAGAAATGCTTACCAAATTAAAACTAGAGACTGGCAAGAACAGGGTGAGCCTCCTTCCCTTTGCCCTCCTAAGGGCTAAATGCACCCCCTACATACAAGGAATTACACCCTCTCTGTTGCCTTGCCTCAGAGATGATAAACTTGCTGAAATCACTAACCATAACCTTCTTCAGTCTATGCCAGATTCACCCCTTGGTCAGAGAGGCCTACCCATTGACAAAAGCAATTGGTCAATTCTGCAAAAAGGCCTCCTGTAATTTGAGAGGGGTTACATTGTATCTATCAATCAATTTTGGAAGAACTGACATCTTAACAATATTGTCTTCCAGTCCATGAACATGAAATTTCTCTGCATTTATTTAAATTGTCTTTAATTTCTATTAACAGTATTCTTCTCCCTTCACTGGAGAAGATTTAAAAATTGGGGGGAAGTTGATGATAAGTTAAACAGCAGTAGTTCATAACAGCAATTATTTAATCTCTGAATATACTGTAACCAAAGAAAAGAATTTGAAAAACTGTTGTAGGACTGCTAGATTAGTCCCAGAACGTCAACCGCATTTTTGATTTATTGGCTTTTGTTACTTTATGTCATGCTGACCTTATTGTTAAATACAGGTTTGTTTGCATTCTTACCACTCATGGAGAAAATGGGGAAAACATTACTTTTAAGTTGGTTGAAAATATTAACTGACAAAACGCCTCAGAAAAATGTAAATTAGGCAGCTAAGAAAGCATACTCTGTTCATTACTTTAAAAAATATACAGCTTTATTAACTCTACAGTGTAACAGTTGTCAGAGTCAACATTTAGATAGATATAAATCCTAAAGAATTGCTCTGGCAACTTTGTTAAAAGCCAATTGACCAGAACTATGGGTGTATTTCTGGACTTTCTTTGCCTGCTTCCCATAGTCAGAGTAGCACTGCCTCTTCCTGCCATTCCTCCAAACCCCCCTCTCACTCCAACAGGCTCCCTTGCCTCCTGGAATTACAACTGGAAAAATCAAAATCCTTCTTTCTCAGAAAAACCTCAGGGTCTCATCACCCTCCTGGAGACTGTTTTTATTTACCCACCAGCCTACATGGGAAGATTGTCAGTAGCTGCTGCAGACTCTCTTCACATCAGAAAAATGCAAGTGGATCCAGAGGAAGGTCCTGAAAACTGTTACCAGTCACAATGGCTGACCATCTGGACGCTGTTCACCTCAAATGCATGTTCTCCTCTAACAGACATGGGTGGGATCTAAACACGGACCAAGGTAAGGGGGTTCTCAACCTGTATCACCAGACTCTCCCTAGGGCACTCTGCATAGCAGCCCAGAAGCCCACTAACCTATCAAAAGTAAGTGAAACTATTCAGCGACCAAACAAAACCCCTGCTGCTTTCCTGGAATGCCTTATGGAGGCTTACAGGACCTACACTCCTATGGACCCAGCAACCCCAGAAAACCAGCAGGCAATAAATATTGCCTTTGTTACCCAGTCGGCCCCAGACATTAGGAGAAAGCTTCAAAGACAGGAAGGATTTAAAGGGAAATTGTTATCTTAGCTGTTTGAAATTACCCAGAGGGTCTTTAATGGGAGAGATAATCCAGAAGAGAAACAAACCAAAAAGCTAGATCTTAAGGATGCCTTCTTCAGCCTCCCACTGGATGAAGTAAGCCAACCTCTCTTTGCCTTTGAATGGACTGACCCTGGGGGAGGATACACTAGACAATTAACTTGAATTCACCTCCCCCAAGGATTTAAAAATGCCCCAACCTTATTTGATGAAGCCCTTCAGCCTGGTTGTTGCCGAGATGTGAGGCATTGCCAAGAGGGTGCTCACCCAATACCTGGGACCATGGAAGAGGCCTATCACCTACCTCTCCAAGAGGTTGAACAGTATAGCTGCAGGATGACCAACTTGTTTCTGAGCCATAATGACAACTGTTTTACTAGTAAAAGAGGCCAACAAAATAAATCTTAGTAGCCCCCCCACTCTGTGAAGACTCTCTTACAAGTGTACCTGAACGTTGGCTTACAAACTCCCGCTTCACCCAGTATCAGGCTTTACTTTTAGATCAGCCCCTAGAAACCATGGCTATAAATCCAGCTACTCTCCTCCCAGATGACGACTCAACTGAGCCTGTCAATGAATGCCTTGAAACAATCGAGATTCTCCAAGGCCTCTGGCTGGACCTGACTGATGTACCCTGGACAGAGCCTAATGAAATGCTGTTCACTGATGGAAGCAGTTTCATCTCCAATGGAATCAGGTATGCCAGGACAGCCATGGTAACTTTAGATCAGGTCATTTGGGCTCAAGCCTTAAGCCAAAGAACATCTGCTCAAAAGGCTGAACTCATAGCCCTAACACAGGCTTTAAAGCATGGAAAAGATAAATACTGACAACAGATATGCTTTTGTACTGCCCATGTTCACGGGGACTTATACAAACAGAGAGGACTATTAACATCAGAAAATAAATGAAGAATAAAGCAAATGGTATCCAGAAAGAGTGGCCATCATACATTGTCCAGGGAAGCAGAAAGATAACTCATTTGAGACCCAAGACAACACTGCTACAGATTTGACTCCTAAGAGGCCACATTAAAACCAGTGGGGCCATTTGACTCTTTTATAGTTGTTCTGGCACCTCAATTTCTGCTGACTGTCTATTATACTAAACAAGAAGTAAAACATGCTAAGATCTCAAAAGCCTCCAACAATGCTATGAATTAGAAAATTCTGCCAGAACACAGGATTTATTTGCCACACGCTCTAGGCAGATTGCTGATTAAACAGATACATCAAGGAACACACCTTGGATCCACAAAATTAACTGAAGTTTTAAAAAATATTATTACATCCAAGATCTTGATAAAATAACAAATGACATTGTTGCCAGATATGAAATTTGTTCACAAGTAAATCCAGGTCCAAAATCAAAGCCGCTCATTGGAACCAGAATGCAAGGAACCAACCCTGGCGAACACTGGGAAACTGACTTCACCGAGGTAACACCTGGACAATATGGGTATCGCTACCTTTTGTTGTTCACAGACAGTTTTTCTGGATGG
>NW_007729666.1:201130-202548 GCF_000696425.1 Galeopterus variegatus
TAAATTGTCTTTAATTTCTATTAACAGTATTTTGTAGTTTTCAACAGACAAGTCTTGCAAGTGTTTATTAAATTTTTCCCTAAACATTTTATTCTCATCAATGCTATTGTGAATGAAATTGTTAAGTTCATTTTCAGACTGTTCATTGCTAGTATACAGAAGTACAATTGCTTTTTTCATTTTAATCTCAGGTCCTCAAACTTGCCAAACATGTTTAGTTCTAGTAGCTTTTTTGTATAGATTCCTCAGTATTTTCTACACACAGTACCATACCATCTATGGATAAAGACAGTTTTACTTGTTCCTTTCCAATCTGGACCTCTTTCTCTTGTCATGAGCAGACTGGCTAGCATACAATGATGGCCCCATACAATGCTGCATAATAATGACAAGAATGGGCATGCTTGCCTTATTCCTCAGTTTATGGGAAAAGCACCCAGTTTTTCAACATTAATTATGATATTAGCTGTGGGCTTTTCGTAGATGCACTTTATTAGATTAAGAAAGGTGTTTTCTATTCCTAGTTTATTGAGAGTTTTTCCAATTAAATAACAATTTTCAAATGTAAAGTGCTTTGATAAAAAAGATTTATACCAAGTGGTCAATCTGACAATGTTGTAAAAAGTTAAGTTTTTCCTCTTTGCTGTGGCCATTGTGTCCTACACAGAGGCTGGACCTATCTGAATACACAGCAGCAGTTGCACCCATATATAATCCACAAAATCAGATGAACGAGGTGGATTATACATGGCTCTAGGAAAACCTGCTCTTTCTATACCAACCATTTGGATGTTATTAGAGACAGCCTTGCATTAGTCAGAAAACACATTAAAGAAGAAAAAGAATCATATGGTAATGATAAAAATTGGTTTAAAAATCTTTCTCCTGGTCACCTTGGTTAATGAACAATCAGCCAAACTCCTTGTTTTACGTACTAAGTACAACAAATTAAGTACCATTGAATTAATGATTTGACTCCTTCCTAAAGAGGAGTTGGGAATGAAATAGAGCTCCCTACACTGTCATAATGTACCCTATCTGCTTCTGTAGAATTGCTTGCTTAACCTAAGTAACTCCATTTTGCCCCATCTGACCTGCAGACTACCCCCCTTCTGTGTGAGAAACCACCAACCTTCTCGTAGAAACAAAAAACAATTGCACAGAAACAGGAGCCATACACAGTGAATTATTACATAGGAACAGGAACCATACACAATGAAAACTTGTATGCTTGATTGCTCTAACAGCTCATTCTTGGCCTTTGTGACCTAGCTCCCTAGCTTGCTTTGTGCACCTGGACAAACCCATGTGCCAACAGGATGTAGTTTTTGCCTTTAGAAACCCTACAAGACCAAAGCCCGATGCCACTCTTCCTATGTTACACCTTGGGAGATGGATGCTGACCAGCCGGAGTGAAT
>NW_007729666.1:204792-212899 GCF_000696425.1 Galeopterus variegatus
TGTGTGTGTGTGTGTGTGTGTGTGTGTGTGTGTGTGTGCGCTTTATGGAGTGGTTTCCCAGCATATAGCTGAAGAGTAAGAGTGCCAGGCTGATTCCATTCGGAGAATTCCTGACTCTAGGTACCTGAGCTCTTTTGAGAGTATTGATAAGACCTGGGACCCTGTAGCAGGCAAATGTCTGCAAAAAAAACCTATGTTTCTCCTTCTCTCCACATTCTGAGTTTCCCCACTGTGGTACCTGTATTACTGCATTCTCTCTCCTTCTCACTGTCTTTTTGCTCTCCATTGTATCTGTTCCTTTGACACTAGGTTTGAAGAGCCTGTTTCCTTCCATTTCATCCAGATCTCAAACTTTTACAAACATTCCTGGACACAGAATCTTCTCTCAGGATGGTTGAGTGAATTGCAGACTCATATTTGGGACAGCAACTCTGGAACCATCATCTTCTTGTAGCCCTGGTCCAGGAAGAACTACAGCAACAAGGAGTTGATGGAACTGGAAAAGTTCTTCTATATGTA
Source organism: Galeopterus variegatus (assembly GCF_000696425.1). Taxonomy (NCBI): domain Eukaryota; kingdom Metazoa; phylum Chordata; class Mammalia; order Dermoptera; family Cynocephalidae; genus Galeopterus; species Galeopterus variegatus. The sequence goes on from NW_007729666.1 coordinate 205,312, forward strand.
CATTGTTATATTTCTTCAGGCAGTTCATGTCTATACTGCAGACTCATATTTGGGACAGCAACTCTGGAACCATCATCTTCTTGTAGCCCTGGTCCAGGGAGAACTACAGCAACAAGGAGTTGATGGAACTGGAAAAGTTCTTCTATATGTACATTGTTATATTTCTTCAGGCAGTTCATGTCTATAGCTCTTGATTGCAATTTTAATGTGAGTTCAGTTCCCTCAATGGGGAGTGTGGAAATGGGTATGTGGGGGTGTCTCCCTGAGTTTCTTATTTCTCTAGAATAGAGCCTCGACTTTCTTCTGAATCTAACCCCACTTTTCTCACCATTAAATTGCAATCACACTATTTTGGGGAAGGGCTATAAGCCAGGCCCTGATTCTTCAAACACTTCAAGTCTTCTGTCATGTATAAACTCCTGTCTTATTGATTGCTGGGTTGTGGTTTATTATTATCTCTTAGAAATATCCTGTGACCACCTTTTTCCCTTGCCACCAACCAAATATACTCAGATTCCTCACTCTTTGATTGACTTTTAAAGTGTGATTTTTCTCCCTCATTCAATATCTTCAGCAGTCTCTATCTACACATTCATTTTGGCCCATGCATTCCATTCCTCCTAAGTTGTTATCATCCCAGCTCTCTCACAATAAATCCTTCCTTGCAAACACCATTCATATCACTTTCTTTGATATTTTCCCCTCTTTCTTTGTTGCTCTTTTCCTCCACCTTGAATCCCATCAATTTCTGTATCTCTGAATCTCTGATCGAAGCTAACTTTGTTTCATTTCCTCAAATCCCCTAAACTTCTCACTTCTGCCTCTATCCTCTTGATTCCACTCATTTTATCTTTTTACTCTTTATTTTCTCTAATTCATAACATTCTTCCCTAGATCTTTTTGAGATGCAGAAGCCATTTGGATATGAGTTGCACCCTAGGGGGAGTCTCAGTAAGCTTCCTTCAGGGAGCTTATCAAGGATCAGATTTCCATGGCTTCCAGAACAATTCATGGCTGCCATCCCTAAAGGGTGGAAGTAGTGTCGAGTTTGTTTGCAAAGTGCTTGATTAGTGCCAACTCTACAAAGAAACAGCATGGATGGTCCTTGGTGAAACCTGCCCACACTTTATCTTGGGTCTTCTTGATGCAGGGAAGGCAGATCCCCAATGACAAGATCAGTTCTGCACCCTCTTCTCAAGAATTTTCTATTCAATGATTACATCTTCTCATCATTCCTTTCAAATTTAAGGTAAGAAGCCTCTAAGAATTTGGCGAGATGTATCTAGCTAAACTGGTGTGGAAATCTGAACTTCTAAGTGTGTTTTAGCAAACTTGTCTGAGTATCATTCCTGTTCTTTGCAGTGAGGCCTGTGGCCTGGCTATCCAGTGGCCCCAGTCCTGGGCCTGACTGTCTCCTGCTGGTGTGCTGCACCTCAGGATTCTACCCAAAGCTCATGTGGGTGATATGGATGCAGGGTGAGCAGGAGCAGCCAGGCACTCAGAGAGGTGACCTCCCGCCAAATGCTGAAGGGTCGTGGTATCTCCCAGTATCCCTGGATGTGGCAGCTGGGGAGGCAGCTGGCCTGTCATGCTGGGTGAAGCCCAGCACCCTAGGAGGACAGGACATTGTCCTCTACTGGGGTGAAAAAAAAAGTCTGGGGCCCAGGCTGAAAATGGGAGCTGGAGGTCCTCAGGCAGAGCAGGATGGCCAGCTGAAAAATATGGGATTTTAGGGTTTCGAGATCCAAAAAGAAGAAAAATAGTTAATGCAAAAAATAGAAGTGTGGATTATGAGGGACCTGTAAATGCAGGAGGATGTTGAGGGTTAGATGAAGGATTCATATCTGGGGAAGGATGAGAGAAGAAATGCAAAGGAAGGGCACTGGTGATTTAGACACCCAAGGGAGCATAAGCAGCCCAGGTAAATGCAGGGAAACTGGGAGTGAATGGGGTAAAACGGGCAAATTTGAAATAACATCCTTGCTGTCCACCCAAATCTACAGATCATTACAGCTCCATGGGCTTGATCTTCTTGGCAGTGATGTTGCTTCTGGCTCTTCTGACAAGTCTTGCATATTGGTTGTGGAAGTGCTGGTGAGTTCTTTGTGTCCATCTTCCCTACTTCTCCCTCCTCCCCTGCTTGTCTTCTCATCTTTTTTGTTTCTCTCTACTTCCAGTCCCCTCCCTAACACTCCTCAATTCTCACTTCCACCTTATGCAGAGCAACTCCATCTTTGTTCTAATAAAGAACACCCCTCTCCACGTTTCTCTCTTGGAATGAAAACCCAGCAGCCCAAAGCTTAGAACACACCCGAGCACAACATTGTGATGAAGTCCTTTCAACTCTCCTTGTAAAACTTTTGTTGTTATTGTTTATTTCTGCTTAATGATCAGTTGTCTTATAAGCTAAATGTAATTATACAGGGTTGTTCTGACCTGGCTTCTGGGACTTTAACATTTAAATTTTAATTCTGAATGGAATGGGGCCCTAGCAACTTCCACATGGTCAAATATTAATAGATCATCAAGCTTATTTCAGATGTCACTTGTTCAATGTAATTATACAGGGTTGTTCTGACCTGGCTTCTGGGACTTTAACATTTAAATTTTAATTTTGAATGGAATGGGGCCCTAGCAACTTCCACATGGTCAAATATTAATAGATCATCAAGCTTATTTCAGATGTCACTTGCTTTAGAGAGACTTCCCTGATTTTCAAGTGGAAAGTAGCTTCTCCTTCATCTGAACTCCCAGAACATTTCAACTTTGTCAATTGTACTTCTTACTCCTTATCCTTTGCTGCAGTTATTTACGTCCCTTTTCCCCTTCTAATGTTTCAGCTCTTTGAGAGCAAAGTACGTGTCTTTTTAATATATGTATCCCTGGCAAAATGTCTTCCCTGGATATAACATATTCACAATAAAAATCTGTGTTGAATATATACCAAATTTGTAGTCTTTCATTATTGTCTTCCTTCCTGATACTTCTGCAGTAGTTGAGACCCTTGAAGCTCTTCTTGTTAAATGTCTTGTCACTCAGCCAAGACACTAGATACTTTACAAGTTCTGTACTTTTTTCTCTGAGCCCCTGGGGAGAAATACAATTTTGCTACTTAGCACTCTTATCATTCAACTATAGAGTGGTATTAGAATAAAACTATTGTTGCAAGTAATCTAAACATAAAGAGCAAGGCAGGATATAGGCCCTTGATATTCAGTGTGCTTCAGGGACAAGCAGCAGAGTGATTGCACTGCAGCATTTTAGAAATGTAGAATCTGGGGCCTCACCTCAGACTTAATGAATTACAATTTTCATTTTAGAAAATCATCAGGAGATTCAGAAGTGCATTACAATTTAAGGGGCACTGATGTAGGAGATGCCAGAGATGTAGTAAATTGTGTCATTGAAGAGAAAATGGTCAAGTAATGGGCAGAAGAGTGTTGCTCCTCAGGGTTGAAGTAGGATCAAGGCAGGTAATGTACAGACGTCCATTCTCATTTTTCATGGCAGTTATGTTCTATAAAGTTGCTGGAAACACTGAATTAGTGACTACAGAATCATTGCTCCTAGGAGAAATATAGGGCTAGGTTCTTGTGGGATTCTGTTACATTTTGTAAACCTATGAATATATAAGCTTTTCAAATGTGTGCTTTTGTTTCAAAACATCCTATTTAATATATATATATATATATATTTACAAATAATCCATTATATGAAGTATTTCTTTATAATAAAATATGAGCTGAGAAGTGTTTAATATTTTCTTGACTCTGGTTGACACGATGATATATATTTTTGGCTTTCAGCCTCACAACAATGTTGTTCAGTATACTTAATAAAAATCTGCTGTTATCTCTTGAATCCACAAATTCAAATGCTTTTCTATACCTTCATCATAGTGTTATAGATGTTACTTTAGAAAAGCAGCCTAACCTACAGTTCAAGGAATTTCCTCTTCTTTTTCTCTGGATGTATGGTATTGTTGATTCATTAACACTGAACTCAGCCAGCAGCACTATAACTACAAAGAAGCTCATCTAACACCAATCTTTTCTCTGTAAGGCACATCACAGCTTTCTTGTGTTTAGGAACATTAGACAGCTCTTCTAAAATATGCTTTGGAGTACAAAAATGTGAAAAATATGGCTCTAAATAGACCACAGAAAGGATGCAGTTCTCACACTGAAACACCTTTTTCCACCTTAGTTGGGAATGTGTCCTTTTGGTAACTCAAATTTTGTACCTCTCTGTGCACATCCACAAATGAGTTTGAAAGTTCAGTGAGTATTGATTTGGTGATTACAAATAAATTTTAGAAAGTAGATGAATTAGAAAATATGGAATTTGTGGATATTGATAGTCTACTAAAGTACCCAAATGGCAGTGTTAGTCATGTTATCAATGGCTAAACTTCTATTACTTAAGATTCATATAATAATTCAACAATTATTTCTTAAGCAGTTACTGTGAAGCAGAAATGTATTAAGTATAAAGAGGTGGATAAAGAAAGAAAGATCATCACTGTGCTCTGTGCTTGAAAATTTTGCCTTTGATACTGCTGTTGATTGTTTTCATTGTTCTGTTTTTGTTTTTGTTTTAATTTCCCATTATATTAGTTTATTTGAGTTGAATTTGGGGAAAGAGACTTAACTCTGATTTGTTTAGGGGGCTGAGGTGAGACACTGGGCAAAGGAAAATTCCAGAGAGACTAGGTACAGGTAGCAGCAGCTGCATATAAAACATTTTTTAGGAAGTGAAGTTGTGATGGGAGAAGGGGAAGAGATGAAAAATATGAGGTGAGGGAGAGCAAGCAGTGAGAATTTTGCTGTCCTTCTTCCTGGATTAGACATTATTAGGTACAATCTATGTTCCAATTCATCTCGCCACATTTGCATGGCAACCCAACCAATGGTGGTTTTTGGTTGGTTGACTCCACCACCACCGGTAGTAATCAGCCTAAGGCAATCATGAGATCTCATCCCTGACAATGTGATAAGCTAAAAGACGAACCGGATTTAAGCATATCATCATATGGCTCCCACTTACCCTTGCTAAGAGTGACGGCTATGCACCTGTCCTAAGTTCGCTCAATTTATATGAAGCCTGATTTCTGTGTTTGATGCTAGGGGAAAGAGATGCTCTCTCTTGTCCTGGATGTTATGGTGTGGGGTATAAAGCTTGTAACAGCTCAAGTCATTTTTTCAGAACTGGAGAAGCAAGCCTGTTGATAAAATTATGCAGGCAAGAAGATGGAGACAGCAGACCTACAGAAGAGTTCAATTAATTTCTACCCAAATCCTGAATGACCCTTGGCCATCTTAGTTATATCAGCCAATACATTTCATTTATTGTTTCAGCCCCTTCTTGTTTGTTCTGAAAGCATCCTATCTGTTGCGCATGGACCACAGGGGACTCTTGGCTGATCTTTGCTTTTGGTTGCAGGATTCATCTTTGCTTCCCTATTTCCCCTACTCTCTTCCGGGGATTTGCTATTCCTTCAAATTGATTTTCTCCCTTTTACTTTTTTCTTATATGTGTCCTTATTTTGTTAAACAGTTATATTGTCTTGCTTTTATCTATGACATTTGGATCAATTCCTCTATGGGAATTTTCATATATTTCTGACAAAGCAGGTACTCACCAGGACTATTTCTCCCTCTCTCTCTTTTTTCTCTTTTACTATATTTTTCTTGGTTGATCCATGATATGTCTATTATTTATGGAGTACAATATAATATTTGGGCACATTCACACTATGTGCAATGATCATATTATGGCACCCAGCATATCCATCATCTCAGACATCTGTCACCTCTTTATGTTGAGAACATTCAACATCATCTCAAGTAGCTGTTCAAAGATATAAAATATTTTTTCGTCACTGTGGTCTCCCTATATTTCTATAGAACACTAGGCCCTTTTCTTCCTAGCTGTATAAAATTTTGTATCCACTGACCACTCTTACCCTTCTCACTTTATGCTTCCCCAATCAGTCTCTAGTAACTTCTATTCTACTCTCTACTTTTATGAGATCAACTTTTTCAGCTTCCACATATGAGTGAGAACATTTGGTATTTCTCTCCCTGCCTGGCTTATTTCACTTAACATAATTTTCTCCAAGATCATCCATGTTGCTTCAAATGGCATAATTCCATTCTTTTTTATGGCTGAGTAGTATTCCATTGTGAATATATACCACAATTTCTTTATCCAATCATCCATTGAAAGATATTTAGTTTGGTTCCAACTCTTGACTTTTGTGAATAGAGCTGCAATGGACATGGAAGAGCATGTATTCTTTTGACTTGTTAATTTCCATTCCTTTGGATATATACCTAGTAGGGAGATTGCTGTATTGTATTGTAGTTGTATCTATAGTTATTTCAGAAATCTCCTTACTGTTTTCCATAACAGCTGAAGTAATTTACATTCCCACCATCAGGGTTTAAGAGTTCCCCCTTCTCCACATTCTTGAAATCACTTGTTTTCTCTGTCTTTTTTGATAATAGCCATTTTTAGTAGGATGAAATGATATTCCGTTGTGGTTTTGATTTGCATTTCTCTGATGATCAATGATGTTTAGCCTTTGTTCATATGCCTGTTGGCCATTTGTATATTTTCTTTTGAAAAACGTCTTTTCAGTTTCTTGGCCAGTTTTTTAATCGAGTTTTTCATTTTCTACTACTGGGTTGTTTGAGTTCTTCATATATTCTGAATATTAATCCCTTTTCACATGCATAATTTGCAAGTATTTTCTCCCTTTCTGAAGGTTGTCTTTTCTTTCTGTTCATTGTTTCCTTTGCTATGCAGAAGCTTTTTAGTTTGACATATCCCATTTGTTAATTTTTGATTTTGTTTCCTGTGCTTCAGAAGTATGATTCATAAACATCTTTACCCAGTCCTATGTCATGAAGTGTTTCCTCTATGGTTTCTTCTAGAAGTTTTATAGTTTTAGGTCTTACATTTAAGTGTTTTATCCATTTTGAGTTGATTTTGGTATGTGGTGTGAAATAAGTTTCTCATTACATTATTCTGTGTTTAGATCTCCAGTTTTCCCAGGACCATCTATTAAGGAGACTGTCCTTTCCCCAGAGTGTGTTCTAAGCTCCTTTGTCAAAAATAAGCTGGCTGTAGATGTGGATTTAATTCTGAATTTTCTATTATGCTCCAATGGTCTGATTTGTGTCTGATTTATGTTAGCACTGTGCTTCTTTTTTTAAGATTTTTTTCTGTTTTAACATAATTGTTTATACATATTCATGGAGTACAGATTTGACTATCAGTATTTGTGTACATTACGTGATGATTAAATCAATATTATTAGCATGTTCATCATTACAGATTGCAATTATTCTTTGAGTCCCTTACCCAATTACTCCCTAATCCCTTCCATTTCCCCTTTTCCCACCTCTAGTAACTATATGTCTGTTCTCTCCTTTTGAATGTTCAATGTTTTATTGCGGTCTTTTCTTTCTTCCTCTTTCTCCCCCCCCCCTTCCTCTCTCTTTTCTTCTCTTCCTTCCTTCCTTCCTTCCTTCCTTCCTTCCTTCCTTCCTTCCTTCCTTCCTTCCTTCCTTCCTTCCTCCCT
>NW_007729666.1:213273-220325 GCF_000696425.1 Galeopterus variegatus
CCTCCCTCCCTCCCTCCCTCCCTCCCTCTCTCTCTCTCTCTCTTTCTTTCTTGCCATGCTCAAACAAACTGAGCTAACCGATCAGCCCCATGCTGTTTTGAACTATAGCCTCATAGTATATTTTGAATTCAGGGAGTATGGTACCCCCAACATTGTTCTTTTTTCTCAGGATTAATTTGGCTTTCTTGTTGTTTCTTGGCTTTCTTGAGGTTTCTTGTTGTTTCATGTACATTTTTGAGTTGTTTCTATTTCTGTGAAATATGTCATTCATAGTTTGATGGAGTTGCATTGAATCTCCAGATCACTTTGGTTAGTATGTTTATTTTGATGATATTGATTCTTCCAATGCGTGAGTATGGGATGCTTTCCAGTTTTTTTTGTATCTTCTTTAGTTTATTTAATCAATGTTTTATAGATTTCATTGTAGAGAACTTTCAACTTCTTGGTTAAAGTTATTCCTAGGTTTTCTTGTTGTTGTTACTATTGTAAGCGGGATAACTTTCTTAATTTCTTTTTCTGCAAGTCTGCTGTTGATGTATTGAAGTGCTACTGACTTTTCTATGTTGCTTTTGAATTCTGCAACATGACTGAATTTGTTTATCAAGTATAGGAGTTTTTTGGTGGACTTTTTAGGTTTCTCTCTATGTCACCTGTGAACAGGGACAACTTTACTTTCTCCTTTCTAATTTGGATTCCTTTTATTTCTTTCTCTTGCTTAATGGCTCTGGCTAGGACTTGCATTATGATGTTGAATGGAAGTGGTGAGTATAGGCATCCTTGTCTTGTTCCAGTTCTTAAGGGGAAAGCTTTCAACTTTTTTCCATTCAGTATGTAAGCTGTGGGTGTCATATATAGCCTTTACCATATTAAGATAATTTTCTTCTATACCCAATTTGTTGACAGTCTTTATCATGAAGACATGCTGAATTTTATCAAAGGCTTTTTCTGTGCCAAATGATAATATGAGATGATAATATGTTTTTTTTTTTCTTTCATCCTCTTGATGGGATGTATTATGTTAATAGATGTGTGCATATTGAGCCATCTTTGCATCCCTGGGATAATCTCACTGGATCATGGTGTTTATTCTTTTTGATGTGCTGTTGGATTCAACTTGCTAGTATTTTGTTTAGGATTTTTGTATCTATGTTTATTAGGGGTATTGGCCTAGTTTTCTTTTTTTATTCTGTCTTTGCCTATTTTTGGTGTCAGGGTAATCTGGCTTTGTAGTATGAGTCAGAAAGAATTCTGTCCACTTCAGTTTTTTGAAATAATTTAAGAAGTATGAGTATTATTTCTTCTTTAAGTGTTTGGTGGAATTCATCAGTAAAGCCATCTGGTCCTGTGCTTTTTTTCATTTGTTTTTTGGGAGACCTTTTATTACTGATTAAATCTTGTTATTTGTTATTGGTCTATTTAGGTTTTCTATTCTTTCTTTGTTTAGTGTTGGAAGGTCATATGTGTTCAGCATTATTATGATTTTTTTATTTCCTCTAGTTTTTCAAATTTATTAGTGTAATATTCATAATAGTCTCTGGTGATTCTTTGTATTTTGTTGGTGTCTGTTTTAACATTCCCATTTGCATCTTTTATTTTATTTATTTGGGTCTTTTCTCTTTTTTTCATGGTTAGTCTGACTAATGGTGTGTTGATTTTGTTTATCTTTTCAAAGAACAAACTTCATTTGGTCGGTTTTTGTATTGTATTTTTAGTCTTGATTTCATTTATTTTAGCTCTTATTTTTGTCTGATTATTTTGGATTTAGTTTGTTCTTGCTTTTCTAGTTCCTAGAGTTGCATTGTTAGGCTGCTTGTTTGAAATCTTTGGGGTTTTGTTCATTTTTTTTTTTATGTAGGCATTTATTCCTATAAACTTTCCTCTTAATATTGCCTTGGCTGTATCCCATAGGTTTTGGTAATTTGTGTTTCTGTTTTCATTAGTTTTGAGAAATATTTTGATTTACTTCTTAATCTCTTCTTTGATCCACTGATCATTGAAGAGCATGTTGTTTAATTTCCACATATTTGCATAGTTTCATAAATTCCTCTTGTTATTGAGTCCTAGTTTTTTTCCATTATAGAAAGAAAAGATCCTTGATACAATTTTGATTTTTGAACTTGTTGAAACATATTTTGTGGCCTACGTATGGCTAATCCTGGAGAATATTCCATGTGCTGATGAAAACAATGTATATTCTGCAGCCTTTGGATGAAATGCTCTGTATATGTCAGAACCATCTGGTCTATTTTACTTTTTAAATGTAATGTTCTCTGGTTGTCATCTATCTCTCACATGATACCTGATAATATTTGCTTTGTACATCTGGGTGCTCTGATATTGGATTCATATATATTTATCATTGTTATATCCTCTTTTTTTTAANTTTTAGGTTTCTCTCTATGTCACCTGTGAACAGGGACAACTTTACTTCCTCCTTTCTAATTTGGATTCCTTTTATTTCTTTCTCTTGCTTAATGGCTCTGGCTAGGACTTGCATTACAATGTTGAATGGAAGTGGTGAGTATGGGCATCCTTGTCTTATTCCAGTTCTTAAGGGGAAAGCTTTCAACTTTTTTCCATTCAGTATATAAGCTGTGGGTTTCATATATAGCCTTTACCATATTAAGATAATTTTCTTCTATACCCAATTTGTTGACAGTCTTTATCATGAAAACATGCTGAATTTTATCAAATGCTTTTTCTGTGCCAAGATGATAATATGTTTTTTATTTTCTTTCATCTTCTTGATGGGATGTATTATGTTAATAGATGTGTGCATATTGAGCCATCTTTGCATCCCTGGGATAATCTCACTGGATCATGCTGTTTATTCTTTTTGATGTGCTGTTGGATTCAACTTGCTAGTATTTTGTTTAGGATTTCTGTATCTATGTTTATTAGGGGTATTGGCCTACTTTTCTTTTTTTATTTTGTCTTTGCCTGTTTTTGGTGTCAGGGTAATCTGGCCTTGTAGTATGAGTCAGGAAGAATTCTGTCCACTTCAGTTTTTTGAAATAATTTAAGAAGTATGAGTATTATTTCTTCTTTAACTGTTTGGTGGAATTCATCAGTAAAGTCATCTGGTCCTGTGCTTTTTTTAATTTGTTTTTTTGGGAGACCTTTTATTACTGATTAAATCTTGTTATTTGTTATTGATCTATATAGGTTTTCTATTCTTTCTTTGTCTAGTGTTTCTTTTTATTTCCTCTAGGTTTTCAAATTTATTAGTGTAATATTCATAATAGTCTCTGGTGATTCTTTGTATTTTGTTGGTGCCTGTTTTAACATTCCCATTTGCATCTTTTATTTTATTTATTTGGGTCTTTTTCTTTTTTTCATGGTTAGTCTGACTAATGGTGTGTTGATTTTGTTTGTCTTTTCAAAGAACCAACTTTTCATTTGGTCGGTTTTTGTATTGTATTTTCAGGCTTGATTTCATTTATTTTAGCTCTTATTTTTTCTGCTTATTTTGGATTTAGTCTATTCTTGCTTTTCTAGTTCCTTGAGGTGCATTATTAGGCTGCTTATTTGAAGTCTTTGGGGTTTTGTTCGTTTGGTTTTTCTATGTAGGCATTTATTCCTATAAACTTTCTTCTTAATATTGCCTTGGCTGTATCCCATAGGTTTTGGTAATTTGTGTTTCTGTTTTCATTAGTTTCAAGAAATATTTTGATTTACTTCTTAATCTCTTCTTTGATCCACTGATCATTGAAGAGCATGTTTAATTTCCACATTATTTGCATAGTTTCATAAATTCCTCTTGTTATTCAGTCCTAGGTTTTTTCCATTATAGAAAGAAAAGATACTTGATACGATTTTGATTTTTGAACTTGTTCAAACATATTTTGTGGCCTAACATATGGATAATCCTGGATAATATTCCATGTGCTGATGAAAACAATGTATATTCTACAGCCTTTGGATGAAATGCTCTGTATATGTCAGAACCATCTGGTCTACTTTACTTTTTAAATGTAATGTTCTCTGGTTGATTTTCTGTCTCAGTGTTATGTCCAATGCCAAGAGTGGGATGTTAAAATCCCCAACTTTTATTGTGTTGTTGTCTATCTCTCACATGACACCTGATGATATTCGCTTTGTACATCTCGGTGCTCTGATATTGGATTCATATATATTTATCATTGTTATATCCTCTTGATGTATGGATTCCTTTATCATTACATATTGCCCTTCTTTGTCCCTTAGTACAGATTTTGATTTAAAGTCTGTTTTATCTGGTGTAAGTATAGCTACTCCTGCTCACTTCTGTTTTCCATTTGCCTGGAATATCTCCTTCCATCCCTTCACTTTTAGTATATGGGGGTTTTTGTAGGTAAGGTGTGGTTCTTGTAGGCAGCATATGGATGGGTCGTGTTTCTTATTTTTTTTAATCCATTCATCCAGCCTAATGTCTTTTAATTAGGGCATTTAATCCATTTTTATTCAAGGCTATTATTGATATGTGAGGTCTTACTCCTGTCATNCGCCACCGGGCCGGCCCTGTTATATCCTCTTGATGTATGGATTCCTTTATCATTACATATTGCCCTTCTTTGTCCCTTAGTACAAATTTTGATTTAAAGGCTGTTTTATCTGGTGTAAGTATAGCTACTCCTGCTCACTTCTGTTTTCCATTTGCCTGGAATATCTTCTTCCATCCCTTCACTTTTAGTCTATGGGGGTTTCTGTAGGTAAGGTGTGGTTCTTGTAGGCAGCACATGGATAGGTCGTGTTTCTTACTTTTTTAAATCCATTCATCCAGCCTAATGTCTTTTAATTGGGGCATTTAATCCATTTTTATTCAAGGCTATTATTGATATGTGAGGTCTTACTCCTGTCATTTGTTGGTTGTTTTCTGATTGTTTCTGTATCCTTTGTTCCTTTCTTCTTGTTTATCATTGCAGTTTGGTGGTTTTCTGCATTGATATCATTTCGCTTCTTTTTTTTCTAATTTGTGTATCTACTCTACCAGTAATGTTTATATTTTCAGGTATTTTCCCTTCTCTTCTAGATGTTGGGCTCCCCTAAGCATTTCTTGTTAGGCCAGAATGGTGATGACAAATTCCCTTAATTTTTGTTCATCTGAGAAAGACTTTATTTCTCCTTCATTCCTGTGAGTTAGCTTTGCAGGGTATAATATTGCTGGCTGGATTTTTTTTTCTTCAATACTTTGAATATATCATTCCATTCTCTCCTGCCCTGTGTAGTCTCTGCTGAGAAGTATGCTGTAGTCTAATGGAGATTCCCTTTTAAGTAGCTTGACCTTTTTCTCCTATTATTTTCAGAATTCTCTCTTCATTTTTAACATTGGATACTTTGACTAAAATGTGTCTTGCAGATGACCTGTTCGGTTCAAATCTGTTAAGGGACTTTTGAGCTTCTTATATTTGAATGTTCATATTTTTGCCCAGACTAGGGACATTTTCAGCTATTATTTCATTAAAGAGATTTTCAATATCTTTTTGTTTTCTTCTCCTTTTGGAATGTCCATAATTTGAGTATTTGTTTACTTCATACTATCCCATAAGTCTTGTAAGCTTTGTTTATTTTTAATGTATTTTTCTTTTTTAAAAAATCTTTCATTATTTCCAAAGAGCTATCTTTAAGATAAGACATTTTTTTCTTCTGCTTGATCTCATCTGTTGTTGAGACTCTTAGATGTATCTTATTTTTCATTCAATGAACTCTTCAATTCCAGGATTTCTGTTTGATTTTTGTAATGATATATATTTCTGTGTTTGACTTCTGTCAGATGGTGAATTGTAGCATTACCATTTAATTAACTGTGAAATTTCATTGCAATAACAGTTACTCAAAATTCAAGACATATCCCCCTGTATTTTCTCTTGACAATATATTCATTCATTTGTTTGTTTATTTATTTATTCATCACATATTTAGTTTTACTTTTTGTAGGGTAAATATATTCACTAATAATCATTCCCAAAGTATAATTAATAATGTCTTTCTCTGAACTGGTTTCTCTTTTTTTTTTCTTATATTTTATAAGTCAGAGTCAAGCCTCCAAAAATTTTTGTAGCCTTTCATTTTCAGCTTTTGTGTTTACCAAGTCATTCTTCATGAATTCTTTAAAAATTATTTCCTTCTTACCCTTTTACTAAGCCTTATCAACCTTCAACACAGGATAAATATAATTATCTCTCTTCACTCCTGTCATATTTTCTTGTTGGTTTCCTAAGCAAACACTTTGCTTTCAGTCATAGTGGCTTTATGTTAACAGGACAGAAGTTTTCTCTAAAGGAAAATTTCCTCAAGAAAGGATTGAGACACAAGCTATGAAACATGAGGCAGTTTTGCAGGTGGACTTGAGAGAAAGTAGAAACTAATATTGAATTTCCCCATATTTTGGAACTGGAAGCAGTTGGCTGTATTCTGTATTATAAGAATACTAGGCAGACCAGGGTAGTGGTTGAGTGAATGATGCTTAGGCAGCTCCATTTGTGAGAACATGTGAAGAACTGGTCTGTGTCCTAATCCACCTTGCAACATTCTCAGATTACTTGATGTAAAATTAATTTAATTGAGGAATATCACCCAAAATGGTGGAGTTGAAGCAAACTGTCTTCACTCCTCAGAAAATTAAAAGTTACTATCTGGCTGAAGATTAACAATAGGAACATTCCAGAACTCAAAACTAATACTGTGATGATCCCTGGAGCCACAGAGAGGTGAAAGACCACAAGCAAGTTGTAAAAGTAAGGGAACTTTCTAATCCCAATGTCCCCTCCACAAGCTGTCAGGAGTCATGTGGAATAGTATACCCCACTCACAATTTCACACCAGAATAAGTCAGTTATAGGTGGACAGCCAGCATTCCCCACCATCATGAATTTCTTGGCAGGAGAATCATTCTTGCCTTAACCCATGCGAGCCCACACAAGTGCCCATAGGATGAAAACCCTACCAGATAGCTGGCAACAAAGACTACGGGTGGGGCTAGCATAAGCCAGAATTCCATCCTTGAAGAACGTGTTGCATCTCAGCCATAAGAGATGCCAAATTAGAGAGGCTCTTCAGCAGCAATACACTAA
>NW_007729666.1:221316-222496 GCF_000696425.1 Galeopterus variegatus
GTTGGCACAACTGAAGAATACAGAAGAGGCTACCAATAGCAGAAATAATCAAGGAGACATTAAAATTGATACCACAGAAACACAAAGGATCATAAGAAACTACTACGAACAGATATATGTTAACAAACTGGAAAACCTAAAGGAAATGGATAAATTCCTGGACACATACAACCTTCTAAAGTTGAATCACAAAGAATTAGAAAACCTAAACACACCAATAACAAGTAATGAGATAGAACCAGTAATAAAAAGTCTCTCAACAAAGAAAACTTTAGGATTAAAATCTTCAGTGCCATATTCTATCAAACATTAAAAAAAATAATACCAACTCTTCTCAAACACTTTCAAAAAATTGAAGTGTATAGGATACTTTCAAATTCATTCTATGAGGTCAGCATTACCTTTATATCAAAACTAAAAATAAATAAATAAATAAATAAATAAAAATAAAAAAATAAAACTACATATCAAATCTGTAATGAAGATAGCTGCAAATATTCTCAACAAAATACTAGCAAATAGAATCCAACAAAGCATTAAAAAGATCATTCACCATGATCAAATGGGATTCATCCCAGAGATGCAAGGATGTTTCAACATATGAAAATCAATACATGTATACATCACATCAACAGAATGAAGGAAAAAATAAAACATATGATCATTTCAACAGATGCAGAAAAAGTATTTGATAAAACTCAGCACCCCTTCTTCATGATAAAAAAACACTCCACAAATTAGTTATAGAAGAAATGTACCTCAACACAATAAAGGATATATATGGCAAACTCACAGTTAGTATTATACTGAACAAACAAAAAGTGAAAGGCCTTTCATCTAAGATCTCAAATAAGACAAGGATTCCCATTTCTTCCACTCTTATTCAGCATAGTGCTAGAAATTCTAGCCAGCACAATAATGCGAGAAAAAGCAATTGTAAATCAGAAAGAAGGAAGTCAAACTATCCTTATTTGCAGATAACATGACTATATGTGTAGAAAACACTAAAGACTTCGCCAAAAAATTACTAGAAATAACAAATGAATTTAGTAATGTGGCAGGATAGAAAATCAACATACAAAAATTGATAGCATTCCTATATGCCAATAATGAAATACCTGAAAAAGAAATCAAGCAAATAAGCTTATTCACAATAGCTACCAAGAAAAAACAAACAAAC
>NW_007729666.1:223658-226239 GCF_000696425.1 Galeopterus variegatus
TTTTTGGAGAAGACTACAAAGGCACAAGAATTAAAGCAAAAATAAACAAATGGAATACATCAAACTAAAAAACTTCTGCATAGTTGAGGAAACAATTAACAAAGTGAAGAGACATCCTACAAAATAA
The DNA here is from genome assembly GCF_000696425.1 of Galeopterus variegatus. Lineage (NCBI taxonomy): Eukaryota > Metazoa > Chordata > Mammalia > Dermoptera > Cynocephalidae > Galeopterus > Galeopterus variegatus. The sequence goes on from NW_007729666.1 coordinate 223,786, forward strand.
AGAAAGTGCTTGCAAACTACACATCAGACAAAGAGCTAATATTCAGAATATATAAGAAATTCAAACAACTCAACAACAACAACAAAAATAACCCAATTTAAAAAGGGCAAAGCACCTGAACAGATACTTCTCAAAAGAAGACATACAGATGGACAATATAACATGGAAACATGCTCAGAACCACTAATTATCAGGGAAATGCAAATTAAAACCACAATGAGATATTATCTTACTCCAGTTAGAATGATTATTATTGACAAGACAAAAAATAACAAATATTAGTGAGGATGTAGAAAAGGGAACTTTTCTCCATTGTTGGTGGGAATTTAAATTGGTCCACGCTTTGTGGAAAACAGTATGGATGCTTCTCAGACAACCAAAAATAGATCTAACTTACAACTAAGCTGTCCCACTACTGGATATATGCCCAAAGGAAATTAAATCAATATTTCAAAGACACACTTGCACTCCCATGTTCATGCAGCACTATTTACAACAGCCAAGAAATGGAATCAACCTAAATGCCCATTAACGAATGAATGGAAAAATCCACAAAAACAAAAAATACCTGTGATATATATACCTGATGGAACACTATTCTTCTGTGAAGAAAGTAAAATCCTGTCATTTGCAGCAACATGGATGGAACTGAAGACCATCATGTTAAGTGAAATAAGTTAGGCACAGAAAGGCAAAATATCACATGATCTCACTCATATGTGGAATTAAAAATAAGAATAATTGTTCTCATAGAAGTAGAAGATAGAATAATGTTTACCAGAGGCCAGGAGGGAAGAGGGTGATGTGGAGAGGGATACTACTGGATTTAAAGGTACAAAACTATGCTATCTACCCTAAACAAATCAATATACTGCNAAAATATACAAAACTTTGTGAGATGAAGCTAAAGCAGTGCTTACAGGGCAATTTGTAGGATTAAAGATTTACATTAGAGAAGAAACATATATCATTAACAATTTAAATTCTTACCCTCAGAATTCAGAAAAATAAAAGCAATGTAAACCCAGAGCAAGCAGGAGGAAGAGAATCATAAAAAATAAGTACAGAAATCAATAAAACTGATTTAGCTGGCAAAGGGATGTAAAGAACAAAACAAAACCAAAACAACAACAAAAACTTTAAAGTCATACTTAATGGTTAAAAATTGAATGCTTTTACTCTAAGAAGGAAAATAATAAACATGTCTAGTGTGAGGTGTCAGTGAGATGTCTAGTAGAGAGTTGAATGCAGGGTCTGATGCTAAGTGGAGGGTCTGGGGTGAAGATACAGACTTGGGCATTAGCAGCATTTGAATGATAACTGAAGCCAGTGCAGTAGATGTCCTAGTGAGAGAATAAAAATGAGAAGAACAGAGCCTATGACAAAACCATTGGAACATTAGCAGGAAGGAAATGGTAGAGGTAGAGGAAGAGGTGCAATTGCAATGGAACCTGAGGAGGATAGCAGTGGGGAAGGGAGAGATCCAGGAGAGTGTGATGTCACAAAAACTGAAGAGAGTTTTTCAGAAAGAAAAGAAGGATCAACAGTGCCAAATGCTGAGCATTTACTAGTGACCTTCCAAAGAGTACTGAGGGAGGAAGGTTGGGGAGTGAGTGCCTTGGAGCAAGTGTAGCAGTGTGTCTGTGACATAAAAAACAGAGAAATAGGACAATAGTTGAGGGTGTGAAGTTAAGGGGATGTTAAAGGGCCGGCCCGTGGCTCACTCAGGAGAGTGCAGTGCTGATAAGGGGATGTTAATAGGAGACAGTATGTGAAAACTTAAGGGCTACAACAAAACAGTGAGCAGGGTCAGTGGAACATACTGTTTATTTTTCCCTGAGAAAGAGGAAGTACTGTTATTTGCCGTGACTGATAAGATAGGATGGTGTCTTAGTCTCTTCAGGCTGCTGTAAAAATATACCATAGACTGAACAAGTTAAACAACAGAAACTTATTTACTCACAGTTCTAGGAACTGTAAGTCTGAGATCTGGGTGCCAGCCATTGTTGGGTTCTGGTGAGGGCTCTTTTCTTGCTCTGTGTATAATCACCTTCTCACTGTGTTCTCCTGCAGAGAATGATGTGTGTGTGTGTGTGTGTGTGTGTGTGTGTGTGTGTGTGTGAGAGAGAGAGAGAGAGAGAGAGAGAGAGAGAAATCCTTTTTCTTATTAGGACACTAATCACATCATGAGGTCTTTACCTGGATCTCCAAATACCATCATGTCATCATGTTAGGCATTAAAGGTCCAACACACTCATAAATTTTGGGATGACAGAATTTGGTCCATAGCACTTGGTTTGGGAGAATGTGAGAGGAAGTCAACAGAATGATAAAATTGTGGGTTCTGGAACCAAACTACCCGGATTTGAATCCTGGTTCTGTTACTTCTCAGTTAAGTAGACTTGAGTAAATGACTGTCTTTCTGTGTCTCTTTTTTCTAATCTGTAAAATGGA
>NW_007729666.1:227034-227732 GCF_000696425.1 Galeopterus variegatus
AGATATTAATACATATTTCACCAAATATTTATGAGGATTAAATAAGTTAAAACATGCAGAACACTTAGAACAATTTATATTATATTTAAATATCTTTAATATACAAAACTGATTGTTAAATAGAGTTACAATTTGGTTGAGGTTAGTTGTTGTTGATTCATAATAGTTTCATATGGGAGACTGGTGATTCTGTCAGGTAGAATGAGTGTTATTCAGAGGTGGACAGTTGAAGCAATCCAAGGTTAATGATTTTTGAAACTGAGAGATAGTGGAACAAGGGCATTTAGGAGGCTGGCTGGAGTAGTTGATGAGTTTAACTATTGGGTTTTTGCTGGTTAGTGAAAGAATTCTGGTAGATATGGTCAGCAAATACTTAATGAAGTTCCTCTACTGCAGAGACAGAAAAGTTAATGACACATTTATCAAGCTTCCTGCCAGTTGGTGTTGTGGATGTGATATCAGTTTGATTATCAGAGATGCGCTTGGAGGTTGGATGTGAGACAGAAGTCAACCTTTTGCATTTTCCTGCTGTTTCTATGTTAAGAACAATCACTGTGTCACTGGATTTTCTGCAGTAGAAGAGGACACCGTTTGTCTCAATATATTTGTGGGTATTGGGAGACAAGGCATTGGATGCTGATTTTGTTTTTTTAAACCAGTGTTTAAAAAGGTATGAAAGGTATGGCATGGCTCTGTAG
>NW_007729666.1:227907-228340 GCF_000696425.1 Galeopterus variegatus
TGCAAATATTAATTATCAATAGTTACATTACATGTAAATAGATTAAAAATTGTAATAAAGACAGATAAATCGGGGGAATAAATAAAATGAAATAAATGGCTAGTGTATATGATGACTACAGGAGACACACTTTAGATTGAAAGATACAAATAGGTTAAAATAAATGGAGGAAAAATGATATGCCACATAGCGGTAACCAAAAGAGTCTACACATGTACACACTGCCCTGCAAAAATAATTTTATGACAAAAATTATTACTAGAGACAAAAGTATATTTTATAATAATATAGTCAATCTATCAAAATGATACAGTAAGTGTAAATATATATTTTCTTAACAATAGAGCCCTAAAATATAAAATGAAAACTGATGGAGTTAATAGTGCAAACAGAATATTAAACAGTAATACTTGGATAAATTAATACACCAATT
>NW_007729667.1:0-586 GCF_000696425.1 Galeopterus variegatus
TCCTGAATATTGGAAAAGATATGGTCTCCCAGATCCAAGAGGCTCAAAGAACCCCAAACAGATTTGATCCAAAAAGGACCTCCCAGAGGTAACTTATAGTCAAATCGTCAAAAGTTAAAGACAGAGAAAGAATCCTAAAAAGAGCAAGAGAAAATAATCATATCACTTATAATAGAACCTCTATCAGACTAACAGCAGACTTCTCCACAGAAATCTTACAGGCCAGGAGAAGGCAGTATGGCATATTCAAAGTACTGAAAGAAAAAAACTACTAGCCAAGAATACTACACCCAGCAAAGATATCCTTCAGAAATGAAGGGGAAATAATATCTTTCCCAGACAAACAAAATCTGTGGGAATTCACCACCACAAGACTGGCCCAACAAGAAATTCACAAAGGTTCTCTACACCTAAAATCAAAAGAGTGATAACTATCATCATCAATGCATGAGAAAGAATAAAAACCAATAGTAGAAGACACAAACAAATGAGAAAGAGAAAAAAAATCATATCTTATAACTACCAAAAAAAAACCAAAACAGCAGAAACAAAAATAAAAGAGAAAGGAAGGAGCAAATAAAATATT
>NW_007729667.1:1522-8996 GCF_000696425.1 Galeopterus variegatus
TTTAGAGCAAATGGACTCAACAGACATTTACAGAGCATTCCATCCAACAAGAATATACATTCTTCTCATCAGCACATGGATCATTCTGCAGGATAGACCACATGGTAGGCCACAAGTCAAGTCTCAACAGGTTTAAAAAGATAGAAATCATATCAAGTATTTTTTTCATACCACAGTGGAACAAAGCTAGAAATCAACAATAAACAAAACCTTAAAAACTATACAAATACATGGATATTAAACAGCATGCTCCTGAATGACAAAGGGGCAAAGAAGAAATAAAACTGGAAATCAAAAAAATTCCTAGATAAAAATGAAAATATGGGCACAACTTACCAAGAATTATGGGATAGTGCAAAGGAAGTGCTAAGAGAGATTATTGCCATTAAGTGCTCACATCAGAAGAGTTGAAAGATCCCAACTAAACAACCTAATGTTACACCTCAAAGAACTGGAAAAGCAAGTACAACCCAACCCCAAGATGAGTAGTCAGATAGAAATAATTAAGATCAGAGCAGAACTAAATGAAATAGANCAAGAATTATGGGATAGTGCAAAGGAAGTGCTAAGAGAGATTATTGCCATTAAGTGCTCACCTCAGAAGAGTAAAAGATCCCAACTAAACAACCTAATGTTACACCTCAAAGAACTGGAAAAGCAAGTACAACCCAACCCCAAGATGAGTAGTCAGATAGAAATAATTAAGATCAGAGCAGAACTAAATGAAATAGATACCAAAAAATGATATAAAAGATCAACAAAACAAAAAGTTGTTCTTTGTGTAGATAAAATCGACAAACAGTTAGCTAAAAACTAACCAAGGAAAGAAAAGACCAAATATCAAAAACCAGAAATAAAAAAAGAGACATTACAACTGATTCCACAGAAATACAAAGAACCATTACAAACTATTATAAACAACTATACACCAAAAAATTTGAAAATCTAGAAGAAATGAATAAATTTCTGGACATATACACCCTTCCAAGACTGAACCAAGAAGAAACAGAATACCTGAACAGACCAATAACAAGGAATGAGATTGAAGCAGTAATCAGCAGTCTCCCAACAAGGAAAAGCCCAGGACTGGATGGCTTCAGTGTTGAATTCTATCAAACTTTTAAAGAATATTTAATATCATTCTTCTCAAACTATTCCAAAAATTTGAAGCAGAGGGTATTCTTCCAAACTTATTCTATGAGATCAAAACCAAAGACACCAGAAAAAAATAAATCTATAGGCTAATATCCTTGATAAACTTAGATGCAAAAATTCTTAATAAAGTGCTAGCAAACAATATCCAACACACAACAAAAAGGTCATATACCATGACCATGTGGGATTCATCCCAGGGATGCAAGGATGGTTCAACACATGCAAAACAATAAATGTGATACACCACATCAACAAAATGAAAGATAAAAACCATATGATCATGCCAATAGACACAGAAAAAGCATTTGATAAAATTCAACATCCTTTATGATAAAAACTTTCAACAAACTAGGTATACAAGGAAAGTATCCCAACACAATAAAAGCCATATGTGACAGACCCATAGCTAACATTACCCTGAACAGGGAAAAGTTGAAAGCTTTTCCTCTAAGAATGGGAACAAGACAAGAATTTTTATTCTTACCACTTATATTCAACATACTACTCGAAGTTCTATCCAGAGCAATTAGGGAAGAGAAAGAAATAAAGGTCATCCAAATTGGAAAAGATGAAGTCAAATTGTCCCTGTTTGTAGATGACATGATCTTACATACAGAAAAACCTAAAGACTCCACTAAAAAAACTCTTAGAGTTGAGAAACAAATTTAGTAAAGTTGTGGGATATAAAATCAATATACAAACATCAGTTGTGTTTCTATATACCAACAATGAACTAGCAGAAAAAGAAATCAGGAAAGGAATTCCTTATACAAGGGCTACCAGAAAAATAAAATACCCTGGAATAAACTTAACCAAGAAGGTGAAAGTTCTCTACAATGAAAAGTACGAAGCACTGATGAAAGAAATTAAAGGGGACATGAAAAAATGGGAAGACTTAACATAGATTGATAGAATTAATGTTGTGAAAATGTCCATACTACCAAAGCAATTTACAGATTCTATGCAATTCCTATCAAATTACCAATGACATTCGTCACAGAAATAGAAAAGCAATCCTAACATCCATATGGAGCAACAAAAGACCTCAAAGCAATCCTGAATCACAAAAATAGAAAAGCAATCCTAACATCCATATGGAACAACAAAAGACCTCAAAGCAATCCTGAGCAAAAAGAGTAAAGTGGGAGGCATTATACTACTTCACTTCAAATTATACTGAAAAGCTCTAGTAACCCAAAAAGCATAAAAACAGACACATGGACCAAGGGAACAGGATAGAANAAGAGAAAGAAATAAAGGTCATCCAAATTGGAAAAGACGAAGTCAAATTGTCCCTGTTTGTAGATGACATGATCTTACATACAGAAAAACCTAAAGACTCCACTAAAAAAACTCTTAGAGTTGAGAAACAAATTTAGTAAAGTTGTGGGATATAAAATCAATATACAAACATCAGTTGTGTTTCTATATACCAACAATGAACTAGCAGAAAAAGAAATCAGGAAAGGAATTCCTTATACAAGGGCTACCAGAAAAATAAAATACCCTGGAATAAACTTAACCAAGAAGGTGAAAGTTCTCTACAATGAAAAGTACGAAGCACTGATGAAAGAAATTAAAGGGGACATGAAAAAATGGGAAGACTTAACATAGATTGATAGAATTAATGTTGTGAAAATGTCCATACTACCAAAGCAATTTACAGATTCTATGCAATTCCTATCAAATTACCAATGACATTCGTCACAGAAATAGAAAAGCAATCCTAACATCCATATGGAGCAACAAAAGACCTCAAAGCAATCCTGAGCAAAAAGAGTAAAGTGGGAGGCATTATACTACTTCACTTCAAATTATACTGCAAAGCTCTAGTAACCCAAAAAGCATAAAAACAGACACATGGACCAAGGGAACAGGATAGAAATCCTAGAAATAAACCCACATATTTAGAGCCTATTGTTTTTTGATAAAGGCTCTAAAAACATACATTGGGGAAAGGACTGCCTCTTCAATAAAAGGTGCCAGGAAAACTGGATATCCTTATGTAGAAGAATGAAACTCGACCCCTATCTCTCACCATATACAAAAATTACCTCAAAATGGATTAAAAACTTAAATGTAAGATAAGACCTGAAACTATAAAACATCTAGGAGAAAACAGGGGAAGTGCTCAAGGACATAGAACTGTGCAAAGATTTTATGAATAAGACTTCAAAAGTATAAGCAACGAAAGCAAAAATAAACAAATGGGGTTACATCAAACTAACAAGCTTCTGTACAGCAAAGGAAACAATCAAGAGAGTGAAGAGACAGCCTACAGAATGGGAGAAAATATTTGCAACCTATACATCTGACAAGGGGCTAATTTCCAGAATATACAAGGAACTCAAACAACTCAATAGTAAACACTAAATAACAATTAAAAAATAGGCAAGGGAGCTCAATAGGCATTTCTCAAAAGAAGACATACAAACAGCCAACAGATACATGAAAAAAGCTCAACATCACTATTATCAGGGAAATACAAATCAAAACCACGTAGAGTTGCCATCTCACTAGAATTAGGCTGGCTATTATCAAAAGGACAGAAAATAACAAGCCCTGGCAAGGATGTACAGAAAGGGGAACCCTTATACATTGTTGGTGGGATCCAAAATTAGTATAGCCATTATGGAAAACAGTGTGGAGTTCTCTCAAACAACTACAGGTAGAACTACCACATGACCCAGCAATTCCACTACAGGTATATACCCCAAAGAGTGGAAACCATCATGTGGAAGGGATACCTGCACCCTCATATTTATCACAGTTCTGTTGACAATAGCCAAGATATGGAACCAACCTAAATGTCCATTGGTAAATGATTGGATAAGGAAAATGTATGTATACCCAATGGAATATGACTCATCCATAAAAAGGATGAAATTCTTCCATTCAAAGTAACATGGAGGAGCTCGGAGAAAAATGTGGTAAGCAAAGTAAGCCAAACACAGAAAGAGTAATACTGCAGGTTCTCACTCATATGAGGGAGCTAAAAAACAGAATAAGACAAAACATGCAAACAAATAAAAATGAATAAATAATAATAAAACAATAAGTTTAACTGTTACAAGGAGAGAACTGTGGTCACTAGCAATGGGAAAGGGGAGGGGGTAAGAATGATAGTGAAAGACTGATTAATGGTCACAAAAGTACAGCAAAATAGAAAAAATAAGCCCTATTGTTATGCAGTTGACCCAGAAATCTATTATCAATAATGTTTTACTGCATGTAATAAAACGACTAGAAGAGAGGAGATTCAAATGTGCACATCATAAGGAAATGATTAAGCTTTGCAGTGATGAGTAAGCTAATTAACCTGAATAGATCAACATACACTGTACACATGCAATGAAATATAACTATATACCCAATAAATATATACAACCAACATGTTTCAATAAAATTTAAAAAATAGAAATAAAGGAGAAAAAAAAGTATAACCAAAGTTTAGGCACAAATCCAATGTCAAAGAAAGCCTACAATGAGAATGAGAAGTAAAGACCTACAGTTTGGCTTATTTTTAACTGTAGCAAGTCTGAAAGGCAATAAAAAAGTAAATACATGTGGGAAAAGGAGAAAATTATAATCCTTTTAATTTTGAAGGCCTTTGTTTTTCTTTGGTTATTTTGTTACTTCTAACACCATGATTCCCTGTAGCAAACTCTGTTATGCTCCCAGCTCTTCTCAGTGAAATTCCAGACACGTAGAATTATTGTCTTTCAAAATCAAAAGTTATTGCCTCCTTCCATAGATCTTTGCAGGTAGGCTTAGCTACTATTCACACCTCTTTAGATGCTCTTAAATCTGGACAGAAACCTTTCAAGATTACAGATCATCTCACTTTATAGGTTCATTTTATAAATGAAAAGATGGAGTCCCACAGAGGCTCAGCTTTTATCCAGGAAGAATCAGATACTTGATTAAAGAATTAAAACCTATAAAGTTCTGAAAAGCCATGTGCAGTACCATGAAGATAACAGTAGCCTGGGGTAAACTATATAATCTTTTTCTTTCTAAAATAACTTCTGTCATAAAGAGAAGTATCAGACTTAATTATCCAATTCAAGATTTCTCCAGGGCTGCCTGGGTATTTCTAAATGATCATCTCTCTCTCTCTTAAAATGCTTGGTAAAAGATTTTTCGTGAAGTATGTCATGGTGCTGATTTTGTCATCATCATCTTTGCTATTTGATATCGACCATCAATTAAATCAATATGCAAAATAAACCATTGTTGAGGTTTTGTCTGCTAATTTATTTAATGTCATACTTGACAGACAACTGCATGTTCCAATAAACATTGCTAAATTCAATTTAGCAATTTTAGCCAGAGGAATTGTATATTGTTATTTCTTTACAAACTATAAATGATACTAAAAAACCAAAGGTAAAATGTCATTTGCTTTATTATATGCAGTACACGCACAAAAATATCTTTGTAAAATATACATATATACATATTTCTAGGTTGTAAACTGAGTGTTAAGATGTCATCAAGATAATGAAAATGTACCTAGATTCCATAAACTTTAAATATCTTTTTCTTAGTCTTCCTCCTCTTCTCCCCTTCCAAGATCCTGAGTTTAATACCCACTTCCTGAATATATGCTCTTTGCATCCAACCGAACTTTAAAGATTCTAAAATAAAGTCTGGCAAAGAGTAGGATGGTAGGGAGGGAATGTTATCAATGAACCTAACTCAGGACAGGAGCAAAAGTTCTGGCACTAAATCAACAGACAAATCCACAGTAACTCCCTGCTGCCTTGTCTGCCAACTCCTGTCAAGCCAGAAGAGATTAGGAAGCTTCCAAAAACAATTTGGGGGCAGACTAAAAATGTGGCCAACCAGTACTTTATACGAGTGAGTTATTATAGCTATTTCATGAGCACAAATTCTACTTGGAAAATCAAATAATCAACTTGAAATACAGAGGGTTTATAAATCTATAGGGATTCTGCCACTCATCATTTTCTAGCCCAGTGTTAAAATCCAAAGAATATTATATGTTATTCAGATTTTTAAATGAATACTAAACAGTATTCAATGCTTCATTCAAAATAGATGTATCAAAAACACATTGAATCTCATCCATTTTCAGTCAGTGAACAAACGAGCCCTTTCCTTCCTGAAACAATATATGTAGCTGATTGCTACACAGTATTGCTATTGTTCTTCTGGGTATTTTGTTGTTTTTATCAAAAATGAGCAGTTATGCATATGTTAATTAGCTTGATTGAGCCATTTCACAATATATACACATTTCAAAACATCATGTCTTTCATGATAAATGCAGTTATGCGTCTCTTAATAGTGGGAATACATTCTGAAAAATTTATCATTAGGCAATTTTGTCATTGTACCAACATCAGAGTGTGCTAAAGAAACCTACACAATATGTTCTAGTATACAACTAGGCTATATGGTATTGTCTATTGCTTCTAGGCTACAAACCTTTACAGCATGTTACTGTGCTGAATACAAAGGTAAATATTTGTATATCCAAATGTAGAAAAGGTACAGTAAAAATACTGTATGAAAATAAAAAATGGTACAAATAGGGCACTTGCCATGAATGGAGCATGCAGGACCAGAAGTTGCTTTGAGTAAGTCACTGAGTAGGTGGTGAGTGAGTGTGAAGGCCTTGGACATCACTGTACACTGCTGTAGACTTTATAAACACTGTACACTTTAGCTACACTAAATTTATTTTTTAAATATTTTTCTTTCTTCAATAATAAATTGACCTTAGCTTACATAATTTTTTTACTTTATAAACTTTTCCATTTTTTTAACTTTTTAACTCTTCTGTACTAACACTTAGCTTAAAACACAAGCAATTATACAGCAGTACAAAAATATTTTCTTTCTTTATATCCTTATTCTATAAGCTTTTTTTCTATTTAAAAATTTTTTTCCTTTATTTTTTAAACTTTTTTATTAAAAACTTAGTTCATAAACACACACACTAGCGTAGGCACACACGGTCAGGATTATCGATATTACTGTCTTCTACTGCCAAATTTTGTCCCACTGAAAGCAATGACACACATAGGGCTGTCGTTTCCTATGGTAACAATGCCTTCTTCTGGAGTACCTGCTGAAGGACCTGCCCATGGCTCTTTTTGAGGAGGTGCCCCTATTTTCAGAAATATGTCTATGGTACTTTGCTTGGTTTGTTTCTTTTTTCATCACAGATTTGCTCTTAAGTAGATAATGCACCATCAATTTTCCTCTCTATTAATAAAAACTTTTCAGTGTTGGGATTTATGTTCTCAAACATTTTTTAACTTACACATCTTAATTATACATACTTATG
>NW_007729667.1:9744-12467 GCF_000696425.1 Galeopterus variegatus
TGTGGGAAAAGGAGAAAATTATAATCCTTTTAATTTTGAAGGCCTTTGTTTTTCTTTGGTTATTTTGTTACTTCTAACACCATGATTCCCTGTAGCAAACTCTGTTATGCTCCCAGCTCTTCTCAGTGAAATTCCAGACACGTAGAATTATTGTCTTTCAAAATCAAAAGTTATTGCCTCCTTCCATAGATCTTTGCAGGTAGGCTTAGCTACTATTCACACCTCTTTAGATGCTCTTAAATCTGGACAGAAACCTTTCAAGATTACAGATCATCTCACTTTATAGGTTCATTTTATAAATGAAAAGATGGAGTCCCACAGAGGCTCAGCTTTTATCCAGGAAGAATCAGATACTTGATTAAAGAATTAAAACCTATAAAGTTCTGAAAAGCCATGTGCAGTACCATGAAGATAACAGTAGCCTGGGGTAAACTATATAATCTTTTTCTTTCTAAAATAACTTCTGTCATAAAGAGAAGTATCAGACTTAATTATCCAATTCAAGATTTCTCCAGGGCTGCCTGGGTATTTCTAAATGATCATCTCTCTCTCTCTTAAAATGCTTGGTAAAAGATTTTTCGTGAAGTATGTCATGGTGCTGATTTTGTCATCATCATCTTTGCTATTTGATATCGACCATCAATTAAATCAATATGCAAAATAAACCATTGTTGAGGTTTTGTCTGCTAATTTATTTAATGTCATACTTGACAGACAACTGCATGTTCCAATAAACATTGCTAAATTCAATTTAGCAATTTTAGCCAGAGGAATTGTATATTGTTATTTCNAATGCATTGTGCTACATTGTTAAGATGGCTATGATCCCTAGGCAATAGGAATTTTTCAGCTCTATTATAATCTTATGGGACCATCATGATGTAGGCTGTCTGTTTACCAAAACATCTTTGTACATAGCATGACTGTATATGTAATTTTTACTTGTTAATTAAAAATAATAAATAAAAATGTGCTTTTCTAAATTGTATGACTGAATAATTTCCTGTTTTGATGTTATAGGTTAAATTTATTTTATGCCAAAATCTACTGTGTTAGAGACCTTCTGGATATTTCTCAGCATACAGCCAACTTCTTTCTGAATGTTTTGCCCCATACATTAGTAGAGGTCCCTCAGCAGTCATTTTTCCCTTCATAACCCCCTCCCTAGTCAGACAGGGTGGGCTATACTTAAGCCAAGGCCACGGAAAACTTCTCTAATTCTCTCCGCACTTCCAATTTAGGACCAAGAAGAAAAAGTGAAATAAGCTCCTCAAACCAATCACATTGCTAGCTTTGGTTCTAGTTAGCGTGCCTCCAGGTTCCCCCTGCCAACAACATCAGTCAGGGCATACCTGAAGCCTTCCCTTTTTTCTGCTATAAACCTTTCCCATTCTTCTGCCTGCCTTTGAGTCTTTGTCAAAGACAAGAGATGGTGGCTGGTTTGGTTTTTTTTCTTGCTCTAACAAGTTGGTGATATATCCCTTATGTTTGTTCTCAAAAAAAGAAAAGTAAAGTAGAAGTAGAAATAAAGGACTGAGAGTACTACCTACTCCTGGAATAACCTCACCTGTGGCCTTGTTGATCTTGGATTCTGTGAAATGCCTGGTACTCATCCACAAAAGTCACTTCTTACTTGTACTGTTTTGATGTGTATTTCAATTTATTTCAACCAAGGGGTCATTGATCAAGACATACTAACTTTTCCTAACAGAATGATCTTCAATTTTATTATAGTCACCAATAGCTTGAAAAAACACTTGATCACTTTTTAAAAAACATTTTAAACTCAGATTTTGATATAAAATATTAGTTTTAGTTAAGTGAAGGATTCCCAATTGCCTCCTTATTTTTTTTATCTCGTGCCCCTTTTGTTTAGACCAAAATACGGTGTGATATTTCTTCCATAAGAAAGCATAAAAAGGAGTTGACCAAGGACTTAATGTTGTTATGACATACCCTTAAGTATAATAAGAAGACAAAAAAAGAGAATAGGAAGATTCTATTTAAAGCAATAGCTGGAATATATTGGGCTCTTGCTACACATCAAGCCCTGCTAAAAGCATGTTCCATGTCCTTTCTCATTTAGTCATCACAGCAACCCAATCCCGTGAGGTCAGCTCTCTTACTATCACCATCTCACAAATGGGAAAACTAAGGCATTGAAAAGTTGCCCATCATTATATAGATGGAAAGTGCTAAAGCCAGAATTCAAACCCCCACAGAGTTGCCTCAGAAACCTGCTTATAGCCACCCAAGTTGTACATTTTAGATGGACTAACAGGCCACAAATAATCATAAACACCCTTAAAAAGTATAAATACTGACTCTGTCCTTGAAAAGAAAAAGAAAATTCTCAACAGTAGCTTCATTTTTAAATTCTTTAGTCTATCAGTTTTTAACCTCAGTTTGATGAAGATTTTCAATATCTTAGTAATAATTTACATCATTTTTTCATGTTATAAAAAGAGTTCTAAACTTTTTTAATCCTTGGAACAACACTTACAGGAAGTTTCAAGAAAGACTACCATCCTTGTGTGACAAATGAGGAGGTACAGCTCAGGAAAATAAAATGACTAGCCTAAGAGAAGGCAACAAATATTTACTGAGGGCTTACTACATTCTCAGAACTCTGCAAGGTACTTTTTAAATAAATTATCTCATTTAGTTAAGAAAACGACCAAGTAAGGTCTGCATTACTCCTGTTTTATAAAAAAAAAAAAAAA
>NW_007729667.1:13157-29502 GCF_000696425.1 Galeopterus variegatus
AAAAAAAAAAAAAAAGGAAACAGAGTTCCCTGTGGCTCAGTTACTAGGGACCAGAGCTAGAACTCGAGTATGTCTGACTCAATTGTTCAGCAATTATTTGAGTGCCTTTTACCATGTGCCAAGCACTGTGCTGGCTGCTCCATTTGTCAGAAAGGGAAATATAAAAATAAATAAAGCAGAACCTGGCCTCCATCATACCAGTGTTTAATAAAATAATGCTGCATTCTACGCATGCCTTTATCTCCAACGCATGTTGATAGGAAGACTCAGAATGAAAAAGAAAAAGAACTAAATCAAACAGTCATTTCCTAAAAAGGTCTCAGGCTTCAGAATCTAAGAAAGGACAGGAAGAAAAAGAAGAGGGAGTGGAAAATTCAGTACAGGCACTGAAGCTAAACGAGAAGAATGTTAGTGCTGAGAAAATGTGAGGAAGAAGGGAAATGAGATGGTGGGATAAGTGTTGCAGAAAGAATTTTCTTTCTGGAGGGGAAGGGATTTAAACTTTGTCTCAAGAGTTGCTGTTCTCCGCTCTTTCCTCCTCTCTTTCTCTTCTCTGGTCTTAATCATCCCAGTGCAAAGGGATGGGAGGGGAAGGGATACAAAGCCAGGCCACAGGAACTAGCCAGAGCACTTTGATCACTTACATATTGATGGACAGTTATGTAATGGCCTTCGTCATTGAAAACTTTACTACTTGTTTTTTGCTGAAGTAGGTAATGAATATGTAGCCAAGAAATGGTGGTCTGAAACAAATACCGCAAAGATTTCTCTTCTTTCTTTGTGAATGTGGCATGATATACTTAGTCTACAAAAAACAAACTACTTTCTTTACACCGATTTAAATATAACACCTTAATAGCTCTACCTAGAAAAACCAGTCCCAGCCTGAAACTGAAAAAGTTAGCGTAGAAATCTGCAGCTGTACTACTTAATGATATTTTTATGTGTCTATTTATTCATTTATCCCTTTAGATTTTATCTCTGGAAAATATTACATTCTAGAATTTCCAAAAATTAATGTTATCCTGACAAAAATATGAAGACCTTTTAAATAATCCAGTAATGATTTATAGCTAGTTTGTTCTCTATCTGGAAAAGTAACAAGTGAACTATTTACACAGTAGCTGCTTTCTTCACCCATCTGGTTTGGATCAAATTAATCCCACTTTTGGATGAAAGTTATCATGATCTTAATGTTTATGATGCATAATTGTATTTACTAGATATTACACAACTGCATTAATCTATGCTTTTGGCTACTTCAGGTCCTTTGACATCAAAATAATATAAAACTCTTCTGCTCATTAGGAAGAGAACAGTAATTATCTTGTTCCAGATAATAAACCAGCAGAGGGATATTTAATCTCTAAATGGTGGCAGTTGTTCCCTGAGAAAGGCTGATTTGAAAAGATGACTGTCAAACCAGTGTGCTTCTCTGTGATCCACCCTTCCAGTGCTGCAGGCAGCAAAATGTGTGCTCAGAGCAGCTTTCAGCTTCCACCTACTTATACCCACTCTCTCTCCCCCATAAATGATGCTTTCTGAGACTGGATATGAGAAATCAGAACACCCAACTTCCTGAAGAACTCTCTGCAATTGTCATTCTTCAAGGCATCTTTTTTCAAATGTAGCCATGAAATCAAAACAATTTTTTTTTAAGAATAAAATTGTGAGCTGGTTAGAAAGTGACTATCATTCATTTGTGTTTCATTAATATACTTAAGTACATAGACTTAAATTATGCATATGTGTGTTTTTCCATACTGTCTTCAATCGAGATTTACAGATATAGATCATTGTATTCTGAGTTTCAAATATGAATCAAAGTAAATGTTTTAGAAAGATATGATAACGAAATAATTCTTTCCTAAAACGTTGAGCTCATTATTCATTAATCCTATGCAAGGCAAGAAGCCAGGAAAAAGGATTTGTCACCACCACACTTGGGACCTCTGATAAATATGATCAGTGCTGAGATGCAGCCCAGGCTCGATATGAGCTCAGCCTTTTTTGTTTTTCTTATTGCTATTTTCTCCACATCCTGCATTTCACCCTGTCCTTTAACCTCTATCAATGAGATTATGTCCAAAAGAAGATGAAATGAGGACAGGGCAAAGATGATTTGGAAGTTCCTTATTTAGTTAACTCGATTTCTTTTAAAATATGTCATTTAGTCCCACTAATGACGGCACTTTAAAGTTACAGGTGATCATGGAAAGAAGAATTACTTCCCTGCAAATGCTCAGAAGTTCTAAAGTGACTTTTATTTTAAAAAGTGGACAAACAAAAAAGAATCATATTATGTGCTACTCCTGTGAGGGCAAATAGATGACTTAAAATGTATTAATCAAAAATAGCCACAGAAACCATTAAGATATAGAAACTTTTCTATTTTCTGTTCTTATCTGTGTTGAGATCAACACATCAATTTGTTATATTGCTGGAATTCCTTACTTTCAGCTCAATTTTATCTTTTACACAAATATTTCTTTTTCATATTTATTTTTTTATTGACAGATAAAATTGTATGCATTTATCATGTACAATGTGATATTTTACAGTATATATATATATATATGTATATATATATATTGTGGAATGGTTAAATCTAGCTAATTAACAAATGCATTGCCTCACACAGTTATAATTTTTGTGGTGAGAGCACTTAACATCCACTGTAGCATTTTGGGGGAATACAATATATCATCATTAACTGTGGTCACCATCCTGCACAATAGATCTCTTGAACTTATTCCTCCTATCTAATTGTAATTTTGTATTTTCGAACCAACATCTCTCCAACCTCCCCAACCCCAACTGTCCCAGCCTTTGGTAACACTATTCCACTCTCTATGAGATCAAATTTTTTTTTTTAGATTCCACATGAGTGAGTTTATGCTGTATTTGTCTTTCTGTGCCTGGCTTATTTCATTTAACATAATGTCCTCTAGGTTGATCCATGTTGTCACAAATGACAGGATTTCATTTTTTTAATGGCTGAATGGTATTCTATCATGTATATATGCCACAATTTTCTTTATCCATTCATCCACTGATGGAAACTCAGGTTGATTCAATATCTTAGCCTTTTGTAAATAGTGCTGCGATAATCGTGGGAGTGCAGATATCTCTTCAACATGCTGATTTTATTTCCTTTAGATGTATACCCAGTAGTGAGTTTGCTGGATCATATAGTAATTCCATTTTTAATTTTGGAGAGAACCTCCATACTGTTTTTCATATGGCTACACTAATTTACATTCCCACCAACAGTGTGTTCTTTGTGCAACTATTTCTAAAAGTTACTTTGAAAAAATGTTGTTTTGTTTTTCTTCTTGTAGAAAAACAAAGAGAACGTCACCGATTAATAAAGAGAAATAGAGACAAGGACATGACCACAAAAGTGCATTATGATCTCCAACTGACCCCTGGCACTAGTACATGCCCACTTCTCATGCCTCATCTTCCAGAATGCCAGTACTGTCCTGCTTAGCATTTTTCTCCTCCTGATGGCCACCTATTCTATGGTCCTGGATTTGTTTTTGGCTCTCCCAATCTGGGCCCCACACCCTTTTCACACAACTTTACTACTACCCACTGTCTCAATACTGAAAAGAGCTGGGTAACCTATGATAGTAGCCATCTCATTTCATGGGCTACACATCATCAGTTTTGGAACCAATGTTTATGTACTAAGTCCTTGCCAAAACCTGTGGTCCTCTGACCTTATGCCTGTGCTTGAGACTCACAGGTATGCTCCCAAGAACTTGGATTACTGCATTGAACCACAGATAAATTAGCAGTTTATGTTTGAAAGGCACATTTAATGTTCAGGAGTAATGGATATTACTGTGGGACTATGCTGCTAAAACAGGAGCCTCATCTTTGTTCCACGCTGTAGGATATATAAGTCTGGCCCAACAATTATATTTGAAGCAAATAGCATGTAGTCATTCTGGAATCCTATCAAGTAGCTCTCTCATGGATAAAAGGCCTGCAGAAAGCTCTCTGGAGAACATCATTATTTAGTGGATGAACACAAGAAAAGAAACCAATGCAGAAGATTAGGAAAAGTGGTCAATAATAAAGAAAAATAATCAAGACATGGTGTCGACTTAGAAACCAAGAGAGAAAAGTGTTTCGAAAGAGAGGTAAGAGAAAAACATGCTTAAACTGTTCAATAATAATGAAAGAGGTCAAGATAAACATGTCATCCCAAAGGATACCAAAGAATGTCAAACAGTAGGTACTTTTTAATTAACTTCAATCATTAACATATAAAGATCACTTTTCCTCTTCCTATTCCCTTAATCTCTCAGGCAATTCAGACCCGAATCCATTAGGTGATGCCAAGCAAGGCAGGGAGACTCAGTAGCCTCCAAGTGGGTGTCAAAGCCTGAGCAGGGTGTGGAGGGTGTCTGTGTTGGAAACTGACCAGTGTGAGGTGCCAGGGCCCAAAGGGAGAGAGGAAAGTGCTCATATTGGGGAATGTGGCCAAGATGTGGTGTTGGAGTCCAGAGCAGTGTGAGAAGGGCACCTGTACAGAGAAGGGGGCGGCAGAGGCAATGGGAGATCAAGTAAGTAAATATATTAAGGATGATGGTAGTCAGATTTCTCACAGTAGGAAAAAGGAATTAAAAATGTGAAAAGGAAGAAAACTAGGATGAACCCTGTGGTGTACCACAGGATGTGTCAGTGAGAAATCATGCATTTCAACATCCATCTATGGAGATATAGAAATAAGTGTAGCTTTGTCCACCAAAATGGCCTGGGAACAGCAACACCCAATAGGCAAATCTAACCCTCACATCTCACTTCTGATTACCATTCTTCAGCAAAAGGAGCCTTGGGGAAAGGGCTGATTTCATGGCTAGGGCAGGGAAAGTACAGGATGGGGCATGTTGTTGTGCCAGAAAATTTAAGAATAACCACCAAAAAAAAGAGAGAGAGAGAGAAAAGAAAATTTAAGAATGCATATTTTGCAGTAGAAAGTAAGAAAGTGTACAAAGAAAGAATGAATAGGACTTTTTAACAGGACCCAGAAGCAAGCCTAGAGTTCACAGAAGCTGTTGACTAAGATAGAGGTAATCTGAACATCAAAATACGTAAATACAGTAATGGATCATAACTCATTGAGCAAAATAGGCAACAATGAATTCATAGTGGTATCACTAAACAAATTGGAAGTTTTATGAAGAACAAGATATTTACATAGTTTCAAGCTACCTTCCTATTTATTGATTACAAAGGGAAAGGGAATTACTTTACAGTGGAGTAGCCTAGCAGATACCATATTAGTCAAGTGATATAAATAAATATTATTATTAATAGAGAAAATAAAAAATATGTGTCACCTGATAGGATGCAGTAAAAGAACTTAATTTCTGTAATATTCCTGCCAAATATGCATAACCTGAATCTAAACAGGAAGAAACATAAACTAAATCCAAATTGAGGGATCTTCTACAAAGTAACAAAAAACAAAAACAGTATAAAACAAAGTCATAAAAGAAAAAGAAAAACTGAGAAATGGTTTCAATTTGGAGGGTATTAAAGAAAACAACTAATTATATAATGTGCTCTGTATTTCTATAAAGAGCATTGGCTCAATTGGAAAGCAAGTGGAGCCTAGGAATTAGATGGCAGGAAAGTATTAATGTTAATTTCCTGACTTCTACCATTCATTGCATTGTAGTTGTGTTACAGAATATACGCATAAGAAAGGCACACTAAATGGTTGGGTGGGGGGGTCTGAAATATCATATCAGCACATAATTCCCAAGTTATACAGAGCAAAAAGAAAAAGGTTTCGTATTATAGCTGCGAATTTCTATAAATTTGAGATTGTTTCAAATTTTGAAAAAGTTACCTGATAAAGATATTCTCTTAATTTTCTGTCTTTAGCTAAATTAAATGATTTTACTGGGCAACTGAAAGATTTGCGAATATGGCAATTAAAATTCTTAATGTTGTTACAACGTTACTAGTGGCTAGTGTGGCTTCCTATATTATTATGCCTGCAACAGTATAGTGTGTTTTTATTTGAGCACTATTTTTTCCTCTATTTTACAGATTAAAGAAAAAATGGGCCTTTCTTTTCTACAAACAGTATTTAATATACACAGTGTAAAATGTACTAAGGGGGAAATAAGCAAATATATGTCCTAATCATGAAATCAAGATATTTTATCCTCTGGGATATGAAGAGTGAACTAAAAGTGTATTAAGAAAATGCAATGGGCCGGCCCGGTGGCGCACTGGAGAGTGCGCTGCTTGGGAACACGGTGGCGCTCCCAACAAGGGCAGCAAATATATGTCCTAATCATGAAATCAAGATATTTTATCCTCTGGGATATGAAGAGTGAATTAAAAGTGTATTAAGAAAATGCAATGGGCCGGCCCGGTGGCGCACTGGAGAGTGCGCTGCTTGGGAACACGGTGGCGCTCCCAATGAGGGCTCAGATCCCATGTGGAGACCGGTTCCTGCTCACTGGCTGAGCGTGGTGGAGACCGGTTCCCGCTCACTGGCTGAGCGCGGTGCGGACGCAACACTGAGGGTTGCGATCCCATTGCCGGTCAGTAAAAAAGACAAAAAGGAAAAAAAAAAAAAGAAAATGCAAACATTGACACATTGCAACAGTCCTATGTTTTTAGGAAGGACAGTTAATATCTTCTTGTGTCAGAGATGAGAAGTGGATTATTTGATAATGCTTCTGTTGTTTCTTAGGAATTCTTGACCTGAGGCTAATGTAAAATCTGTTAATTAAAACCTTCAGCTGGCTAAATATTGTTTAAGCAAAGAATTCAGAAATATAAGAGCTCTCTGATGACTAGGTTGTCTGGAAATGTAAAAGTTAAACAACTGAATGAAGGAATTATGAATTTTTTGAATGCAAAAGACACAAGCCAGCATGAAATGAGGGGAGGCTCCTGCATAATATTAAAGACACCATCACCTTTAGAAGGATAATGTACAGCTGAAGTACACAGTTACCTAGAGAATATTAAAAATACAGAGTCCCTTACTTGTATGGAGTTCGTTACTCCGGGGTTTTCTTTTTAAAACACATATCACTTGGAGCTTTTCCTCTTAAATTTTAGCCTAGTTCTTCTCTGTAGAGAAAGGAACAAGATTTAGTACAGGCAACTTCCCTGGAATTCTGAGAGCTCAGGCACATCTATGATTTGTTGGAAGGGTTTGGAAAGATGGTCAGGAGAAGGGCAACCATAGTTTTGTTTTACTTGGGACCAGCTGAGTACAGGCTCCAGGTAGGACAGTTAATTTTACTCAGTTTCCAGGCATAACCAGAACCACTAATGTTGGCCTGTAGTACAACAAGTGCAGAATGATGGCTACAAAGGAGATTGGGCCCAAGAGTACGGATGGATCAATGTAAATCCATCACCACTACTTGAAAAACAACTCCAAGGACATGCCCTGGCACCACCCATGAGAAACAGTGTCATCTATGGGAAAGGAAATGAGGAGGAAAACAAAACAAATCTATTGCTTTACAGTTTTGTTCAAGGTCAGTGCTAAATAAGCAAGGGGAGAATGAAAAATAGAAACTAAAAATCACGGGTATGTTTTTTTAAATTAATATTTTCTTTAGTGAACAGGCAAAATACATGATTAAGAAACTACAAGAAGAAACTAGGATTTTAAAAATGTTTAATTTTTCTTTAATATATATTGCAGGCCAATGCATGTGTATTATTTATTATCTCAGTAGCAATTCAAAAATCATAATAAGCAATAAGCAAAAACTATATTAACAAAGACAAAGGAATTAGCAATGCACTTATATTAGATAATTTATGCCTGAGGTACTCTTTTAGCTAAAGTTTCTAGATGAGAGAGAGACCTTGGTATTAAAATAGTTTCATTTTTTTCAAATATCTGTGTAATTGCCTCAATGCATAGATTAGCTTCTACTGGTCTATACCTACCCTTTTAAAAATGAATATGTTGTATTACTCCTTACTGCACCCACTGACTGATGTTTTCAGAAGGTTGAAAAATTACCCCACTTCTGAATGAGACAAAATCAATTATGTTTTAATATTCTATTGCATAGCATGTGTTTTTACTGTTCTTTAAATGATAGTATGTAGTTTTGTTATGAAGAATCATATGTCTTTCAACTTTTTGTACTTTAGAACAATTGTTTCTTCGTAAGTTTGAGTTACGTATAGCATAGGGAGTTCATTTGCTTTTCAACATAATATGCCTTAGTCAAATTAATAAAATGAAATGCAACGTTATATCTATACTTCCAAAAAGGGAAAATAATAACTGCAACAATAAATCAAATAGTAGGCATTGTACTTTGTCTCAGAATTTTAACAATAGCTTTATGATGTTGCTTATTACTGTTGCCATTTCATAGATGAGAAATTTGGAACATAAAGAAATTTAAAAACTTATTAAAGTTAGTAAATGGTAGGGCTGTATTTCATATATTTTGTTAATTCCAGATAAGCACAGTTTTCCATTAAAATATACCCTGCTAAACCATGAGCTACCATTATCTTTGCAAGATGAAAAGATGGTCTATCTTACACAGTTGTGTATTATTAGGACACATGAGAACCACAAACAATGATCTAAACAGCAAGGAATACCCCAATGAAGATAAATTTAAAGATACAGGTTTTAGTTTTAAATAATTATCAAATGTATTTATAGTATAATATAGATTTTCAGGAAATTAGCTAATTTTTATTTACTGAATAAAAATTTAAGTTTATGCATAAGCTTATGTACATATTTCCTTTTCTTGGGATTTAAGCAGAGCATTCAAAGATTTCTTAGTATTTTAAGATTTAACAGCACAGTACACATATTGAAGTTTTGCTGGGGAAGAAGTTTGAGGAAGCTGGCATATTTCTATTAAAATATGATTATTTTCTTCAAATTAAAAATTTTTCCATGGTTGAAATATATATTTTTTTCAGGTCGTGGTTATCTGGGCTCACTGGAAATATTTTGTAATTGATTTTGCTACTATTTATTTATTAAAATACTATTTTTCTACTTAAATAATCTACTTCCTTACAATTCTAACTTTAGATATTTAAGCATTTTGACTAGCTACGTGGAGAAAGTAAGAATATTGGTCACTAATTGTCAAAATAAATAAAAACCTACTGTTCTACGGGAAACATTTTAATCACTCTTAAGAGAAAGGATATAAATTTGTTCATATTCTTCTTCTAAGTGTTTCTCTTAAATCTATTAAAATAAAACAAATTATGTAGGTCAATAAAATGGAGCAAGTAAAAGCATCCCTTTAGAGCACACATTAGACATGGAGAATCTCTGTGTCACTGGTAACTTGCTCTACAAATTGCTTTGCTAAAGAATTTATTTCTCTGCTTTCACTGAACTCTAAGATATTATTTTGGTCTTGGTGGAAGTTGAATATTAAATTTTTTAAATCAACATTGCAACAACAATATTGTTAATAAACTAAAACAAATGTTTAAAAGTAACAGATGAAGGAAGTGAATGATTAGTACTTTACCTGTGCAATTAGTTTTTCTTGGGACGGACTTTTTTCTTAATAATACTTTAGGGTTTGTACTGAGCTGTTCATCCACAAGAACACTGTAAGAACTCTCTTAATGTTTTATTTTCAATCGCAGAGATCTAGGAGCTTTCGCCAGAGAAATCACACAGTATGATTGTAAATATCCACCAAGCAAAGTGAAGGGGTGAGTGAAACATCCAGTTAGGGGTCACAGAGTCCCATATATGTATATT
The DNA here is from genome assembly GCF_000696425.1 of Galeopterus variegatus. Lineage (NCBI taxonomy): Eukaryota > Metazoa > Chordata > Mammalia > Dermoptera > Cynocephalidae > Galeopterus > Galeopterus variegatus. The sequence continues at coordinate 22,924 of NW_007729667.1, forward strand.
AATAAAAACTTGCCACTCCATTGCTACCAATTCAAAGCCACACTTGGTGCTGCCCCAGAAGCTGTAATACTATAAGTGTACTATTTATTTTCACCCTCTTACAAGACCAGGTGTGCCCCAGCAAATGTATAGGAAATTAGACCTGTGTTTTTACATGTACCAATAATTGGTTCCAATTTTCATGAGTTTTTTTTTTTGTTGTTGTTGTTGTTTGGTTTTTTGTTTTTTAGGGGGTGGTGGTTGGTGGGTATATTAAGTAGGCCAAAAAAATTCCTGTTTTAGTTTGGGGTGTGAATTTGTGGGAGAGTCATTTAATCTTTTACATTATTTTTTCTTCGTCGTTTTGTTTTTGCAAGATGGCATGGGAATGAAGGAGAGGTGAAAATTGATAACAGTTTGGTGAAAGCCTTCAGGGAAGGCAGCCAAAACTTATGGGTGGGAATTCATATAGAAATAACTAATTTCCTAAGTTCTCAATTGTTGTACAGTTACCATGTTTGACACTAGTAACAGAAGTATTTTGTAAATGAAGAGATCTTTCAAGGGACTAATATTTCTATAGTTCAGAGTAGAAAAAATTTTAAACCCTTGAATTTTATTTATTTTAGAGGTGAAACATGTTTGAATAGCAGAATATCTCATATTTAAATGTCAAATAAAAATTAATGAAACTTACACATAAATTTAAACATGTCTTTTTAAGTTTTCTCAGAGGTATTTATCAGCTCAAATGAGCACTTTTTGCTTGTCTTTAACCTAATTTTGAACACAAACCTGAGTAACCATGTGAACTAAATATGTTTTTTTCTGGGTGGGAGGGGGTGATGGATCATTTTTAATCTGACTTTTTAAAGACAGGATAGCAGATATTTTAATATATGATGTAGTGACTTCATCCATGAAACGTTTAGAATACATACCTTGAGCAGTAAAGGAAACAGTATGTTTTCAAATTGAGTCTGGAGACAGAGATTTTTAACTTGAGTCAGGCTCAGGCACTTTTCTTACCTCTAGTCACTTGGCTAGCCTGGGGAAAACAATTTTTTATTTTTCATATTTCAACATTAACTAGCCTCATGCTGTTAACACAATGTTGCAAGCATTTTATTTGAAATCTAATCATTTCCCAAAACCACCCACTTGTCTCCATTAAGACATTCATTTTTCTTTGTGCAGCTCTATAAATGTACACTATAACTTCTCCAACTAGTAAATGTTCTCTTCATATCAAACTTTAACATATTTCTTTGTACTCCTAGGAAAAAAGGGATATTATCATAAAACTATACAGTAAGCTTGTTACTACTGATATTTGCTGTATCTTTCTATTTCTGAGATATTTGAAGTGGGTGTTTTCATAGTTATAACCTCACCTCTTTTTGCTAGGTATTCTATAACTTGAAAGTTAATATATTGGTCTCAATTTGAACTTAAGGTTAACTGTTTTTTACATCATTTTAGTATCACAGAAGTCTTTTCTGAAGGTGAAAATAAATTATATTTTTAAAAATATGATGTTAATGACAAGATCAAAAATTAGCTAATAAAACAAAACTAATTGAGTCATAAATTTTTAAAATTAAAAAAAACCCAAACATTTAAACAGAAAGCTTCATCAATTTCATTTTTTCAGAAGTAAATGAAAACCACTATTTTTAAAAAACTATCCATACTCCATTTCATATCCAGAGTCTCAAATTATACCACTTTGAAGCATTTAATAGTTTAACCATGCAACTATATATATATTTTGCTATTCTTTTCACTAAACTTTCAGATATTATTTTCCTCTTTGGTGCAATCACATGACTCCCACTGGGACTAAAGGAAGTTAGTAATGTTCGTTGTATGAAGAATAGATCCACATGTCTGGCAATGTTGTGGAGGCAGACAGGAAATGCCAAACAAAGATTTAACTACAGGACATAGCTTGATTAACATCAATGTTGTTAGTATTTTGTCTTCTTTTCCAAGGTCTGAATTATAGAATCTCTCTTTAAAAGGTTGAGGTGAAATTTTACAATTTAAAAAATTTTTTTTCAAACTTAAAGCTAGAAAATAATAAGTATTGAGAGAATTTAAAAGTTAAACTAACTTTTTTCACTTTTCTGAGTGTGCATGATAGCACAGCTCCCGTTGAAAAGAAAATGGAAAATGCGGTCTGTCAGCTGAGTGTTTTACAAGCAGAAGAGTACTCTTTTCAAAACACAAATCAATTTTGAAATGTTCAATCACTTCTAATTACTTTTGGGATAAAGACCATAATCCTAACCAAAAGACCAAAAGTTACGAGGCTCCTCTCTCCTCTAGCCTTACACTCCCTAAGCTCCCCCTGAACAGGGGTTTTCCCTGCACTAGTTGATGCATCTTTCTGTATCAGATTTTGCTACCCTTTTCACTGTCAGAGTCAATTCAGCCATCACTTCCTCAGAAAAGCCCTTCCTGCCCCCACTGATGAGATCAAACTCTCCACTGAAGTTCTTCTAGCATTCTTTAATGCTCCTTTAGAGAACTTGTTACAATAGCAATGTAAGCACTTTGTGTGATCTTTTACTTGATGCTAATCTACCTAAGCAGATTACAAATTCCTTGAAGGCAGCCATAGAGTGTGGCTCTTGTTCTACGTTGGATCTATAACATCTGTAATGGGCTGAACTGTGTGCCCCCAAAATTCATAGCTTGACATACTTCTGAATCTGACTACATTTGGAGATGGAGTAGTTAAGACGGTAATTAAGTTAAAATCAGGTCATAAGGGTGGGCTCTAACCAATATAACATGTCCTTATAAGAAGAGGAGATTAAAATACAGATATGTACACACAGAGGGAAGACCACGTGACGACACATCAAGAAGGCAGCCATCTGCAAGCTTCAGAAGAAACCAACCCTGCTGGCACCTTGGGATCAGACTTCTAGCCTCCAGAATTGTGAGAAAGTAAATATCTGTTGGTTAAGTTACACAGCCTGAGATACTTTGTTATGGCAACCCTAGCAAACTAATACAAAATCTAATTTAATGCATAGTAAATAAACATTTTTGGATGAATCAGTCAGTGACATAAACCTAAATTTGAATCCTAATTCTACCACATTTTAATTGCATAAAGTTAACAAAGTTTCTAGCCTTGTAGTCCTCTTTTATAAAGCTAAAACACAATTTATAGTGTTGTTGAGATGCTTAATGATTTATCTGTAAACTCAGCATGGTTTGTCAGCATGGATATCATGTATTTCCACTCTTCTCCACTTCTTCTCTTATAAAAACGGGTAGAAAAATTAATCTCTTGGCAAAATTTATTAAATAAAAGATCATCCCTTAGTGACAGTATATGCAAGTTTATGTATAGTTTTGCCTTTTATCTCCCAAATACTTAAAACCAATAGCAGGTCAACACCAACTCCTTAGAATTCAGGGCTTTCCATCATCTTCCATTGCTCCCTGCCCTATTGCAGTCGGTCTAGACTACTTACTCTAAATCTAAGAAACATACTTTTGTTCACACTGGCCCATGATATCAATTAGGATTACACTGGTTACAAGTAACAGAACCAACTAGAACAGGTAATAGCCTACACACTAGCATGCTAATTAGCATTACCCTGTATTAGCTTCTTTCCTTCTCCTGCATTGCTTCCTGCTTTTCCTAACAGTGCTTTCTGGAATTGCTTTCCAAATAAACTACCTATCCTCAAATCCTAGTGCCCAAGTAGGCTTCTGCAGGAATGCACCAAAGACAATGGTGAGAGAAAAGGAATATATGTCTGTGCAGTCTCCCTATCACACAGTCTGCTAGGGGCTTTTCAGCTATATTCTGATTGAATTTGTTGAAACAATCTCTGTTTTTAACAGTGTCAAGGTCCCCTCTCAGGAATTTATCAGGAAAAAATAAAATCTACAGGTATCAAGTAGGAAGGGGTTTAATACAGGGAATTAGGAGATTATACAAATTTGAGAAGAGTTGGGAGAGCAAATGTCAGGGAAACTACTGATAGAGTTCAGGAAATTAAGTGCCCAAATCACAGTGCAGCTCCTCTCACAGGAGCTGCCAGAAAACAATTGTTCCTCCTCTTCCGAGGTCCAAACTGAACCCAAACTGAGCCCTACTGTTTCTCATCAGCGGAATCTAATCTGGAACGCTTTGGGTAAGGAAATCTGGGGAATTGTCTCCCAGGCTTTCCCTAGGTCATGCATACAGGGAATGAGGATGAGGCCAAAAGACCAAAACTTACAAGGCTGCAAGTCGACCTCACACTGGGACACTGTTAATTCATTGAAATCCTAAATTCAGCAAGCCATTCTCTGAAAGTTCCAAGCATCTGCAGAAAGACAAGCCCATTCCAGAGGCTGTTCATACACAAATCTGTCATGTAACCAGCAACAGTAATTTCTTTGGCTAACACATAAAATGCCACAATTCTAATTAATGTTAAATCTGGTATAGTCTATGTACTGCCTTAGAAAGCCTTTAAGAGAAATTTAAATTTCTCTTTAAAAGATCATGTAGAAGACCTGGTAATCATTTTCAAGACTTTGAGATTTCATTGTAAAGAAAAATATTCATTGTTCTGATAGTTAACAGCAAAGTGTTAATTACTGTATATGCACAAAAACTTGAAGCAGATTTATTGTCAGTGGAATTTTAGAATGCCTCTGTTTGTTATGGAGAAATAAAGAGCAAGGAAAAAGGATGGTATCATTTCAAGGCTTTTGCTCATCTTTATTAAAGAGTTGTTTTGTCTGAACATCCAAATCCCCAAACAACCACACCCCATTCCTTTTAATTTCCAAAAAATCAAACAAAATTTTTGGCAATAAAAAAGTTTAATGGTTATTTTACCAGAAATTAGTTTCAGGGGAAATGGCTAAAACAAAGATTTTCTCGATATACTTTCAGAATTCTTAATATCCCAATGTACATGTATATACATTAGAGACCATTCAATAGAAATGGTGCATAGTCTGCAATTTATAAATGTACAAAGGTATAAAATCATTTTTCTGTATCACTATCTTTTTATGATGAATATTATACATTTTGTTAATTTTTTCTTGGCAAGTGTGTAATCAGAAATAATAATTGTAGTTATAATACTCATTTAATGGTGAAATAAATTATGTTAAAGAAGCAGTTTTGGAAATTTATTATAGTAAAAACCAGGAATTTCCTAAGAATAGAATTAGACTTTTCTTGCTTTAAAAAAAATGCCTATAAGAATTACTGAGTTTCTAAAATCAATCAAATAATTTCATGATTTTCTTTATTAAGTAGTTCTGAAATTAAACTCTACAACATGTATTTCATATACTAATTGTATTTTTTAATAATTATGATTAACTTCTATCATTTCAATTAAAACTTCCAGTAATAAAGAGAATTCACATTAAAAGAGGTGATTCATTCATACATTACTAATTTTAAAATTAAGCTGGTATGAAATAGTAAAAATCTTTACCTTTAAAATATTTCAAGTCAAATTCTTTTGAAAAAATCAGGATAAAAATTAAAGTTGTAATTATTATTATAAATAGTTTATATATATCAAAACTAAAAAAGTTATATTCTATTTTTCTATTAAAATTACATATATAAATATTTTAATCTAAAAATTCCTATGCATATTCAGTAAAAATAGCAAGATTTTGCACATAAAAAGTTGTTATTTAAGTGTAGCTTTAAAATGAGCTTGTTAAATTCATTATAATATAGTCTTTCTTTTTCCCCACACTTACCAAGGTATAATTGACAAATAAAAATTGTATATACTTCAGGAGTATAACTTAATATTTTGACATACATATGCTTTGTGAAAAAATCACCACAATCCAGCTAATTAACATATCCACTATCTCTCAGAGTTATCTTTGTGTGTGTATGTATGTGTGTGTGGTGAGATCTACTATCTTGGGAAATTTCAAATTTTATAATGCGATAGTGTTAAATATAGTCACATTGGCTCTCCAGAACTTACTCATCTTGCATAACTGCAACTTTGTACCCTTCGGCCCACATTACCAACTTTCACCTTCCCCTAGTCCCTGGCAACCACCATTCCACTCTCTGCTACAATGATTCTGACTGTTTTAAATTCCATGTATAAATGAGATGATGGCGTAATTGTCTTTCTGTTTTGACTGGCTTATTTCACTTAGTATAATGTCCTGCAGGTTCATCCAACTTGTCACAAATAACAGGACTTCCTTTTTATAAGGCTGAGTAATATCCCATTGTGTGTGTGTATGTATATATACCACATTTTCCTTATCCATTTAACCGTCACTGGACATTCAGGTTATTTCCATACTTTGACTATTGTGAATAATGCTGCGATGAACGTGAGAGTGGAGTTATCTCTTGCAGTTACTGATTTCTCTCCTTTGGATGCATACTCGGAAGAAGGATTGTTGGGTCATACTGTAGTCTATTTTTAATTTTTTGAGAAACCTCCATACTGTTTTCCATAATGGTTGTACCAATTTACATTGCCATCAAGAACATACAAGTGTTCCCTTGACTACACATTCTCATGAACACAATTGTTACCTTTGTATTTCTGTTGATGGCAATTCTAGCAAGTG
>NW_007729667.1:29805-31204 GCF_000696425.1 Galeopterus variegatus
CATCAAGAACATACAAGTGTTCCCTTGACTACACATTCTCATGAACACAATTGTTACCTTTGTATTTCTGTTGATGGCAATTCTAGCAAGTGTGAGATATCTCATTGTGATTTTGATTTGTATTTCCCTGGTGAATAGTGATGTTGAGCACCTTTTCAAATACGTATTGACCATTTTTCATGTCTTTTATGAAATGCCTATTTGAGTCTTTTGCCCTTTTCTAAATGGTGTGTGTGTGTGTGTGTGTGTTTCCCACTGAGTTGAGTTGTCTATATATTTTGGATATTAACTCCCTATCAGATATATGGTTTGCAAATATTTTCTCCATTCCATCCATAAATTGCCTTTTATTCTGTTGATTTTTCCTTTGTTGTGCAGAAGTTTTTTGTTTGTTTGTTTGTCTGTTTTAGTTTGATGCAATACCTCTTGTCTATGTTTGTTTTTTCTGCCAGTGCTTTTGATGTCATATTCAAAAAAATACTGCTCAAACCAATGTGAAGGACTTTTTCCCTATGTTTTCTTCAAATAGTTTTATAGTTTCAGGTCATATGTTAAAGTCCTTTATCCATTTTGAGTTGATTTTTATATACATTATGAGATAAGAGTCCAATTTGTTCCCCTGGATGTGGATATGAAGTTTCCCAACACCACTTATTAAAGGAACTATTCTTTCCCTCATTGTAATTTACTGGCCCCCTTGTCAAAGATCAGTTGACTATATATGCATGGATTTCCTTCTGGGCTCTCTATTCCTTTCCATTGGTCTATATGTCTGTTTTTTTAATGCCAGTACCATACTGTTTTGATTACTGTAGTTTTGTAGTACATTTTGAAATCAAGAAGTGTGATGCCTTCAGCTTTGTTTTACTTTCTCAGGATTAACTTGGCTACTTGAGGTCTTTTGTGAAAGTTCTTATGAACTTCAGGTTTGTTTTTCTATTTCTGTAAATAATGCCACTGGGATTTTGATAGGAATTTCATTGAATGTGTAGATCACTTTGTGTAGTATGGACATTTTAACAACATTAATTTTGCCAATCCATGAACACCAATTGCCTTTCCATTTACTTGTGCCTACTTTAATTACCTTCATCAATGTTTTATAATTTTTAGTGTACAAGTCTTTCACATCTCTGATTAAGTTTATTCTTAAGTATTTTTTGTTACTGTTGGAAATGGGATTGTTTTCTAATTTCCTTTTCAGTAGTTCATTATTTGTATATTAAAATGCTACTGATTTTTGTATGTTTATTTTATATCCTACAACTTTACTGAATTCATTTATTAGTTCTAATTTTTTTTTTTTTTTTTTGCTGAGTCTTTAGGATTTTCTACATATTACTCATGTCATCTGCAAATAAAGATAGTTTTCCTGCCTTTTGGATTTGAATGACATTTC
>NW_007729667.1:32204-41883 GCF_000696425.1 Galeopterus variegatus
TTTTTTTTTTTTTTATTTTTTTTTTTTTTTTTTTTTTGCTGAGTCTTTAGGATTTTCTACATATTACTCATGTCATCTGCAAATAAAGATAGTTTTCCTGCCTTTTGGATTTGAATGACATTTCTTTTTCTTAATCAATTACTCTGGCTATGATTTTCAGTGCTATGTTGAATAGAAGTGGTGAGAGTGGACATTCATGCCTTGTTTCTGATCTTAGAGGAAAAGTTTTCAGTTTTTCACTATTGATTATGATGCTAGCTGTATACTTTTCTTATGTGGACTTTATTAGTTTGAGGTAAGTTTCTTCTATTCCTATCTTCTTGTTGAGAGGGTTTTTTTATAACATAAATGCTTGTTGGATTTCATCAAATGCTTTTTCTGCATTAATTGAAATGATCACATGTGCTTTTTCTTCACTCTGGTAATATGGTGTATCACATTGATTGATTTGTGTATGTTGAACCATCCTTTCATCCCAGGGACCAATCTCACATAGTCATGGTGTGTAATCTTTTTAGTGTTCTGTTGAATTTGGTTTGCCAGTATTTTGTGTATATAGAGCACAATTTTTACTCATATATCCATTGATAGACATTTAGGTTGATTCTATCTCTTGGCTATTGTAGATAGTGCTGCAGTGAACATGGGAGTACAGTGTCTCTTCAATACACTGATTTTATTTCCTTTGAGTATATACTTACTAGTGGGATAGCTGGGTGATAAGGTAGTTCTATTTTTAGTTTTTTGAGGAAACTTCAAACTGTTTTCCATAATGGCTGTACCAATTAACATTCCCACCAATAATGTAGGAGAGTTCCCTTTTCTTTGAATTCTCACCAGCATTTGTTGCTTTCTGTCTTTTTGATAATAGCCATTCTAACAGAGTAAAATGAATCTCATTATAGTTTTAATTTGCATTTCCATAATGATTAGTGATTTTGAGCATTTTTTCAAATACTTTTTGTCTTTTTGCATGTCTTATTTTGAGAAATGTATCTTCAGGTACTTTGCCCTTTTTTTAATCCATTTATTTAGGTTTTGGCTGTTGGTTGGTTAAGTTTCTTATGTGTTCTGGATATTAGCCTCTTGTCAGATGCATAGTTTACAAATATTTTCTCCCATTCAATGGGTTGTCTTTTCACTTTGTGGATTGTGTCTTTTGCTATGCAGAAGCTTCTTAGTTTGATGTAATCCCATTTGTCTATTTTTGATTTTGTTGCCTGTGACTTTGAAGTGTTGTTCACACAAGTGTTTGAACAAGTCCAACTTCATGTAGCATTTACCGTGTTTTCTTTTAGTAATTTCATAGTTTATGGTCTTAAATTTGTCTTTACTCTATTTTGAGTTGCTTTTTGTATATGGTGCGATATAGGTGTCTAATTTCCATCTTTTGCATATAGATATCCAGTTTTCCCAGCATCACTTATTGAAGCAGCTGTTGTTTCCTCAATGTGTATTCTTGGCATCTCTGTCAGTTGGTTGTAAATGCATGGATTTACTTCTGAGCTCCCTCTTCTGTTCTGTTTGTCTATTTCTCTGTTTTTATTCCAGTATCATGCTGTTTTCATTACTATAGCTTTATAGTACATTTTGAAGCCAGGTATTGTGATGCCTCCAGATTTGTTCTTTTTGTTCAAGATTGCTTTGGCCTTTTGTGGTTTCATACAAATTTTAGGATTTTTTTTTTCTATTTCTGTGAGAAATGTCATTGGTATTTTGATAGAATTGCATTGAATCTGTAGATTGCTTTGAGTTGTATGGACATTTTAATGATATTAATTCTTCCAACACATGATCATGGATATCTTTTATTTGTGTGTCTTCTTTAATTTCTTTCATCAGTGTTTTATACTTATTATTGTAGAGATTTTTTCATGCTTTTGGTTAAATTTCCTACAAAGTATTTCATTTTTTTAGTAGCTATTGTAAATGGAACTGTTTTCTTGGTTTCTTTTTCAGATATTCCATTATTGGCATATAGAAATGCTATTGTTTTTTGGTACATTGATTTGTATCTCTCAACTTTATTGAATTTATTAGTTCCAGCAAATTTGGGGGGCTGGTGTCATTAGGGCTTGCATACATATGATCATGTCATCTGCAAATTATTTACATTTAAAGTAATTATTGATAGCTGAGGATTTACTATTGCCATTTTGTTAAGTATTTTCTGTCTGTTTTACAGTTGTTTTTTCCTCTTCTCTCCTCCTGCCTTCCTATATCATTTGATGGGTTTTGTAGTGATTTCCTTGATTCTTTTATCTTTTTCTTTTGTTTATCTATTATTGGCTTTTTCTTTGTGGTTACTTCAGGGCTTGCATAAAATATCTGTAGTTATAACTGTCTATTTTAAGTTGATACCAACTTAACTTTAATTACATATAAAAACTCTATAGTTTTACTCCTCCCTTATCGCCCCACCCCTTTGTGATCTTGTAGTAAGGGTTTACTTCTTTTATATTATATATCCATTAAAAAAACTTTTTAAAAACTTTTATACTAGGGTTAAATGTAATTTCACACCACAATTACAGTGTTACATTATTCTGTATTTTTCTTTATATTTACCCTTACCAGTGAAATTTATGCTTTTATATGCTTTCACATTTGGGATGTTTTAGTTTTAATTTAAAGAACTCCCTTGAGTATTTCTTATAAGGAAGGTCTAGTGGTAATGAACTCTCTCTATTTTCATTTTCTGAGAAAGATTTTCTCTCTCTTTCATTTTTAAAGAATAGTTTTTTTTAGGTATATTATTCTTGGCTGGCAGGTTTTTCTTTCAGTACTTTAAATATATTATTTCACTCTTTCCTGTCTTCAGCATTCTGCTAGTAAATCTGCTAATTATTTTATGAGTATTACTTTGTATGTAGCATGTCATGTTTCTCTTGTTGCTTCTGAAATTCTCTTTGTCTTTTGTTTTTGACATATTAATTATATGTTTCAGTGTAGCTCTTGTTATGTTCTACTTATCTGGATCCTTTGGGCTTTTTAAATTTGGATGTTCATTTCCATCTCTAGAGTTCAGAAGTGTCTGTCATTATTATCTTAAATAAGTTTTCTCCCCCTTTCTCTTTCACTTTTTTTCTAGGATTCAAATATATATATATACACACACATATATATACACATTTTCTTTCTTTCTTTCTTTCTTTCTTTCTTTCTTTCTTTCTTTCTTTCTTTCTTTCGATCCCTTCTCTCTGCTTGATCAAGTTGGCTGTTGAAGCACTCTATTGCATTTTTCATTTCATTCACTGTATTTCTTAGCTCCAGGATTTTATGATTTCTATCTCTCCATCAAATTTCTCATTTTGTTCATGTATAGTTTTCCTGATATTGTTGAGTTGGCTTTCTGTGTCTCTTTCTAGCTCACTGAGCTTCTTTAAAACAATCATTTTGAAATCTTTGTCAGAAAAGTTGTAGATCTCCATTTCCTTGGGGTTGATTACTAGAAATTTATTGTTCCTTTGGTGGTGTTATATTTCCCTCATTGTTTGTGTTTCTTGTAGTCTTGAGTTGGTGTCTGCCTATTCAAAAGAGAAATCACCTTTTCCAAACTTTGCAGAGGGTCATAGGTAGGGAAAGACCCCCACCTCCAGGTGGGCATGCATGTGCTGCCTGGGTGATGTGCATGATGGCACCAGGTTTGTCACTGAATCTAAAGCAAATGTGGCAGTGCTGAACCCAAGATTTGGGCACACACACTGTGGTTCCAAGGCTGGGAAGAGGGTTCCAGTGGCTCTCCAGCTCTGGGAGTGGAACAGAAACAGCTCCGTCACTGAATCTAAAGCAAATGTGGCAGTGCTGAACCCAAGATTTGGGCACACACACTGTGGTGCCAAGGCTGGGAAGAGGGTTCCAGTGGCTCTCCAGCTCTGGGAGTGGAACAGAAACAGCTCCAAGCAGCTTAGTGAACAAGGTTCCACATTAGTATAGACAGTGGAGGTCAGTGGTAGAAGCAAGGGCTGCTGGAATCTTCAGCAGCAAAGACTGCTGGAGTCTTCTCGCTCTCCTTTTCTCCCATGGGGGTATGTCATGGCCGGGGAAATTCCTCTTGGTGCTAAGTTATGTTGGCCTAGGGGTTGGGGCAAAACAGATAAAATGCTTCTACTATTTTTTAATGCAGCCATCCTTGAGTTTTGTGCTCAAGTGGCTTACTTCAGCTTCTTAATAATACTCCAGAGCTCTCCAAGAGCTTTTTTCATATGTAGGTAATTGCTAAATCATTGTTTCTGTTAGGCAATAAAGGCTAAGACGTGCTATTCTGACATCTTTCTGACTTTAGGGATTATAATCTCTTAAACTCAAACATTTTATTATTCATGTGAGAAAAATGTTTCATTTGAGATAAAACTCATTTTCCTTTTTATTTCTTTTCCTCACTTAGTCAAAGAAATTATAAACAAATGGAAAGGTATAACTGGAGCAAATACTTCTGAGAGTTTATACCCTCCCCTAAATGAAGAAAAAGGACTTCACTATCTGTATTCAGACATGCATTTGGGTGACCTTGTTGGGGGGTTAGTTTAGGGTTAGGTTAACATTTTACCTACAAATCTAGAACTGGGTCCCAACTCTCCTGCCCCCTTTTCAACAATACCATGTATTGTTTTCCTAATACATGCCTAGAAATTCTTGTCATTTGACTCCAAGTATATTTCACTCCTTCAGAACCTATTCACATAATAGAAGAAAAAATTAGTTTTTGTCTGAAGCCCTGATGTACCTTGCCACACAGAACCCTGCCCTCAACTTTCCCTTTGTCATTCTCCTCTGTTTTAGTGTTGACCAAAGACCTATGGTCTATTTCTACTGCCTTCACAGCTTTTATGTCTTTTCTACAAGTTTTATCTCACCCTCTGAGGTATTATTTGTACTCTTATCATGTCTTCAAATCTGAACTCTTAAATATTTGTGTAGCAGCCTCCTTCGAGCCAAATACACTAATATTTTCTCAATTCTCATTACCTTTTGTGTCTTAACAATATTCCTTACATTTTTAAATTCAAAGAACTTTCATGACTCTCCTCCTACTTTCTGAATTAATTTTGCACCTCTTCACTGGTTTCTGGAAGTAGGTATTGACACCTGCCTACTCAGTATCTGTTCTTCCCATTGTTCAGAGAAACAGAACCAAGGAGGGCTCAAAAAAGATGCATAAACTTACCCTTTGCCTTTTTCACCTCTGAGTATGCATACATATTTAATCTTTATTGAGAATTTTTACTAGACACAGAACAGATCTCATTTTTATTAGGTAATTTTCCATAAGTTCATATTATTAGGGGAATAATTAGTGTATAAGTTATTGTACTGATTATTTTAAAGTGACATTTGGCTGTACCCTAAATGAGAACTGACTTTGGCATTCTTCAGCCCCTTTCAACATTTGTTTCAAATTTATTTTCCTGTGTGAAGTGTATGTGTGTTAAGTGTGCATGTGTAAATGTAAAACATTCTTTCTCTTTTCTAGAATTACTTGAAGTCATATAGAACAAGGCAAGAAGACCATGATATAGGCACATGTAAATCTGTGTTGTGGCATATTCTTTCTTTATGCTACTACAAAAAAGAAGAATTTTTTTTATATTTTTTATTTATTTAGAATATCATTGAGACTTGTGAATTAGCATTTCAAAAGTATTTTAATTTAATAAAACCTAGTGAAAACTAGGTATGAAAATATACTATACTTTGAACTTTTAGCAATATAATTGTTAAGTATACACTGCTTCCAAATTCTAATGAATACAAATGATTAGGAAAAAAGGTCATGTAAAAGTAGAAAATATATCATATTAAAGATTCTCTCTAGTTGATTTATACCTATTTGTTTATTCTGAAAACATGTATTAAGAACCTACTGTGCTAAGATAGTGTGGGTGATAAAAAGATCGCCACACAAGGCCCATATCCCCCAAAACTTTACAGTATAGTTGGGAAGATATAACATTTGAATATGAAAATTTGCATATTTTAAGGAGAAAATCCCAGGTAATGAACAAAGTAGAAAATTGCATCAATTAGCCTTTAAGACTTCTTTCCACCTTTAAGATACTAAATAGCTAGAGTCATCCACATAAGTAAATACACAATCAAATATTTATTGAATATAGGAGGCAGCTATGTGCTTAGCACTGTTTATAGATGTAAACACAACAGACAAAAATTGCTATTATCATGACACTTATATTCAAATGGAAGAGACAGATAATAAATAAATAATAAAAATGAAGATTTAGTCAGTTGGTGTTGGCTTGGACCAGGTGATAGTGTTGAAGGATCTGAGGAGTGTTCAGGTTTTGAATGTGTTTATTCTGAAGGTAGAGCCAATAGAACTTTCTATCAATATGAGAATGGATGAAAGGAGAGAAAGGTGTCAAGGATGACTATGGTTTTCGGCATGAGGAACTGAAGGAGAGAAGTGCTGTTTACTGAGATGGTAAAGATCAGGAAGAGTAGAGGTAGAGCCAATAGAACTTTCTATCAATATGAGAATGGATGAAAGGAGAGAAAGGTGTCAAGGATGACTATGGTTTTTGGCATGAGGAACTGAAGGAGAGAAGTGCTGTTTACTGAGATGGTAAAGATCAGGAAGAGTAGATTTTGAAAAAAACAAAAAGACTAAGGGCTTGATATTGGACACAAGAAGTTTGAGATTCCCAGTAAACATCCAAATGGTAGCGTCAAGGAGAGAGGGGTGTATAGGAGTCTGAAGTTTAGGAGAGAAGTTCTGACTGCAGGTATCAGTTTGGGAGATCTCAGTATATAAATACTTTTAAAAGTTGTTTTAGATGAGATGACCAATGAGTGAGTGAATGGGTATGGATAGAAAGTAAAGAGGTCCAGGAGTTAATTATTTAGAAAATAGGGAGAAGAAAAGGAAGCAGCCAAGGACACAGAGAGGAAGAAGATAGTGAAGTGGGAAGAGAACCAGGGAGTATGGGTCCCACAGAGCGATGGGGAAGAGTTTTGAGGGTGAGGGTTTAGTCCACTGTGTCAAATGCTACTGCTAGAAGAAAGAAGATAAGGCCTGAGACTTGAGGATAACATGTGACAGCAGGATTAAAAAAAATTCCAAATCAAGCACTTTTAAAATGCACAGAGAATTAACTGACAAGCAAACAGATGAACAAAATAACTAAACCACTACCTAATGCTATTGGCAAAGATAACAAACAGCAATGAGCAGGAGCTCAAGAAGATCAAGAAAAATAGGAATTTTAGTTTGAATGTTCTGCATTTAAAAAATGGTCTTCGAACAAACAAACAAACAGAAAAGGTAAGTTCAATATCACAGAATAGGAAAACAAGCCCATAATATTTGAAAAGGCAGAATTTCTGGCATAGATGATTTGGCCACTAGGGCCCTCCAAGTACCTACTTGTGTAATCTGACTTGTCGACATTTAGTCACTGAGAACATGAGGGATTCCAGAAGACTATAAATGAACAAATGTCACTTATATAAAAATGAAACAGACATTTTGCAGGAAGTGTTAATTTTGATATCAATTTTTAGCAATTTCTAGAACTGTTTATTACAAAGATGTCTTTGGGATATTCTTCATCCATCCATTCATTTAACAAACACTGAGTACCTACTATGTACAAATCCTATACTACACACTAATTTCTTCACAAAAGCATTTGATATCTTATACATGCAGTATTTTTTACAGTTACAAACACTGCACACACAGCATCTAATGTGATCATCCCAACAACTCTATTATATAGACAAGATAGGTAGCACCACCTCCATTTAACAGATGTGAAATGCAGGATTCAGAGAAATGGGGTGACTTTTCCTGAAAATTTAGCTGAAGAGTAGAATAGACAAGATTGTAAATCTTTTTATTACATCACGCCTTTACAATAATTAGGAGTTATTGTCTTAAGTTATCTCTCTCTTTCTAGCATTGTTAAGATGTTGGGTCAGCATATCCACATACCATAGCAGACTATGATACTAACGAGTCATTTGTCAAACCGCTCAAGATCTTTTTGAAGCTCCTTAACTTTCAGTGGGATTACATCCCAATAAGTCCATATATCATAAACCCATAGTGAAGTTGAAAAATCATAAGACAAACCTTCATAAGTCCAGACATTCCTTGACAAATATCAAAGAATCATAAGTGGAACCATAATAAGTTGGTGGCTGTCTGTAGTAATATGTGTCGATGGGAAAATTCAGTAGTTTAATAAGCAGGAGTCAATATTAATTTAAAATATCTCTTCTATTGAAGGAGTACAGGATTCTACTCATGGTTTTATTCCTCAATATGAAGTAGTGGCACAGACATGAAGCCAGGTATTTCAAGTATTTTATGTTAAATTAGTCAGAGATCTAAAATAGAGATTAGTACTAATATGTTAACAAAAATAGAATTATCTTAATAGATTAAAACCATACATAATACTTAATGGTATTAAAATAAATTTAATGTTTTACATTTTATTTCAGACAATTTTGCACATAAAAGGAGATTTAAATTAGCACTAGCTTGGGCAAAAAAAAAATTTCAGACATTTAAATTCACTTGAAAGGGCTAATAATTCCATCAATTTACTGAAAGAAAAATTACATAGTCCTCAGGAAATTGCAAATGGAAACCACAATGAGATACATCTGCTAGAAGGCTGTAATTAAACAACTAACAAGGATGTATAGCAATAGGAACTCTCAAAAACTGCTTGGGGGTACAAAATGGTACACTTTGGAAAGTTATTTGGCTATATTTTGTGAAGTTAAACATAAATCTATCTGCTGATTCAGCAATTCTATTCCTAAGTATTTACCTAAAATAATGTCAATGAAAACATCTGTCCATAAAAGTTTTTACAGAAATAGTCATAGCAACCTTATTCATAATAGATCAAACTGTTAACAATCCAGATGTTTATCAATAGGAAAATAGAAAATTTGAGGTACACTTATTCAAAGAGTACTACTCAGAAACAAAATGGAAACAAACTACTGATACATGCAAGAAGAATTAAACATTATGCTGTTATAAATAGAAAGCCACAGACAAAAAGAATACATACTGTATAGTGCCATTTACATGATTAGCACTAAAACTAGTTGCTGGTGACAGAAGTGAGAAAGTGATTGCCTTTGGGGAGGGAGGAGCAAGGAATTAACTTGAAAAGCGCATGAGAAAGCTTTCTAGAGTGATAGAAATGGTCTATACCCTGTGTCACATGGGTGTCACATGGGTGTACATAATTTTCAAAAGTCATCAAACTAAACACTAAATATATATATATATATGTTAAATAAATTATACCTTAAGTTTTAAAAAAAGATAAAATATTTAAAAAACCTATTTTTTCCAATGAAAGAATACAAGGAAAACTGGTAGAAGTTATAGATTAAACTAGAGATGGGAAAAGGGAAGAGGGAAGGTGGTTAACAAGAGATTGGTTAATGGACACGAAGAATGATTACATTTTGTAATGATGAATATGCTGATTATCCTGATTTGACCATCACACATTGTATACAGGTATTGATTTTTTTTTTTTCCTTTTTGTCTTTTTTACTGACCGGTAATGGGATCGCAACCCTCAGTGTTGCACCCGCACTGGGGACCGGCAACAGGATCGCAACCCTCGGTGTTGCGCCCGCACAGCGCTCAGCCAGTGAGCGGGAACCGGTCTCCACATGGGAT
>NW_007729667.1:42708-48937 GCF_000696425.1 Galeopterus variegatus
GCCGCCGCACTCCCAAGCGGCGCACTCTACAGTGCGCCACAGGGCCGGCCCGACAGGTATTGATTTTTTTAAAAAAATTAACATATGAAAAAAATCACTCCTATAAGAAATATAAACTTTATGTGCTAATGTAGCCCAGGAATAATACAAATTTCTTTGAGGGATTTATAATATAAGGAATAAATTACATACAATATTTCTCAAAAATAAATAAAAAACAATTTCAGTTCAATATAAGGAAAATATTTCTAAACTTCAGTCTTCAAACATGGAATGAGCTATTTCATTAAATAGTAAATTTATTATTTATAAAAATATTCAAACAAAGGCAGAATGACCTACTGTTAGAGGTTGTCTAATTTAAACATCCAATGAAGAAATTCTTTCTGAAGCATTTAAGATCCTTTTCACCAGAGTCTATGATATTCTAAGTTAAGCAATCTTTTTCTTTTATTACATCTAATTCTTTTTCCATTTCCATCTTTCTCTTCCAATTCAACAGTGTTTAACAATTGGAACGGTGTTTAAAAATGCTGAGAGCCGGTATAGCAAACAGTTTTACGTTTACAAATCAGTTGTATAGGTTTGATAGTGCTTACAGTACTGTGTTGAGAAGAATCCTGAGGCCAAATCCATAGCTCAGCAAAAAGGAGTATTGTCAGTGTTCAATGATATTTGCCGTGGGCCAAAGAGGGAAGGGAGTGACATAAGCACCGGGGATTTTAAAGGAAATGTGCAGAGTTGTAAATCATATAAAAATAGTGATTTACAGACTGCGAGCTCCATAAGCCATGAACCTGTAATCAAAAATTTAGAAGAGAAATAAAACAAGGAAAAGGGAAAAAAGTTTGGAGGAAAGATTAGTATCTAAATATACAAACTTTACTTTATGGCTAATGTCTTGTTTTCATAGTTGCCAATTTACAATCTGGAATCTTTAAACAATGTGATAAATTGATTTGGGTATAATAGCTAAACATAAATTGAAATAGTCTGGATTTTCAATTAATAAAAGTTAAAATACTTTAATAGTACTCTTCTACAATCAGATTGAAAGTGCAAAGACATAATATAGAGATTTACATAAGGCTGAATCTAGTAGCAACCAAGTTTGATTTACAGGATTAAAAATACACTTAAGAACATTGTAATGCATAACCTTCTCCTCCCCTGACTCACACAGATCTAAAGTGACCAGACACCCTAAATATGTAAAATGTAACTTCCAGCTGAAAAAAAAGCTTCACCCAGCTCCTCCTGGCTCAATCAGAAGGTCATTTCCCTGGTAAGAGCTTCCCCAATGGTGAATGAAGCTCCAATTGGAGCCTCAAATGTGGTAACACACAAGATGTTTTCAGAACAAGGCTAATCACCAGATGGGGAGTTTGACTAATTGGTTGAGGATGTTTTCTGCTCCTGGAATCCCTTGGCAAATAGAACAAAGAGAAACCAAGAAGCCCAATGCCTAGAACTTAAGAGGATGAGTGTGAAGTTCTGGGATCTGCCCTCCATTTGTGTGGGTCTCTGGACAATTCCTTTAACCTTGCTGTATTTGATTTTACCATAAATGTAACTAAGACTCTGCATACTTCCTAAGATGTTTTCTAGAAAATATTGCAGGCAAAATACGAAGGCTAGACAGAAAAGAAAAGCCTCTCTATTGAAGCATTCTTTTCTGCAACAAATTAGATTTATTTCTTCCTAATTTCTCTTGGTCAGCATGCAGAGTCACAGTGACATTTTCACAGGGATGAAAGTTCTTACGGGATAAAGGACCACTGACTGTCAAATCTCAGAAGTCAAGTTCCTTCAATGGCAAAGGTCAGCCTAAGGTCAAATCCATCTAGTTAATGCCTTATTTATCGCTATTGACCCAGAAGTTGGGAATAAAGTAAGCACCCCAGAGCAGAGATGCAGTCAGGTTAGAAACCAGCCTTATTCTAAACAAGGGAATATTAGAATATTTAGGAATAACCAATATCAAAACTAGATAGAATAAAAAAATGTTTTCAAAATTTTTAAAAATTTAGGGTTGACCCCGTGGCTCACTTGGGAGAGTGCGGAGCTGGGAGCGCAGTGGTGCTCCCGCTACAGGTTCGGATCCTAAATGGGGATGGCCGGCGCGCTCACTGGCTGAGCGTGGTGCGGGCAACACCAAGCCAAGGGTTGCGATCCCCTTACCGGTCACAAAAAAAAAAAAAAAGGCTAAAATTTTAAAAAATTTAGAATTATAGCATGAAGAATTAATGCTCTAATTAATTAATGATAGACTGTCATTCCTACTAGCTTATGGGTTCCTTGAGGGTAAATACAACATCTATCTTGATCCCCCCAGGTTTCCTCAGTTCTAGCACAGTGTGATAAGATACAGCTCCAACTGGAGCAGAGGTCAGGAGGGCAGAGTTCAAGAAGCCTGAATTGTGCTAGGACAAACCAAAGTCATTTGAGAGAACTGTAGAAGAGAGATATGACCCAGAAACTGGAAGCTGTTAGTAGATACAGGGGTAGTAGAAAATACTCATTTTGAGACCAGAATGGAGAAAGACTGGGTGGCCATAGCAAAAATTAGAAGCACCAAATGGGCAGCAGATGAATCAGATAAGATACTGAGATTGGAAACAAAAGCAAATGCACATCTGAGCACCTCACCTCACAAGTCTAAGGGAAAGCACCTTGGTGGGGGCCCCAGGAAGGAGTTTCCACAGCGTGAGCCTGGGTTCCCAGTCCAATTCTTCCTGCTTCTTAAAGGGGCCTGGCCTATTTTTGTTATAGTGCAATTTAAACTATTTTAAGTAAACAAACAAATCTAAAAATAAAAAGTAAACAGATACCAAATGATCTGTCACAACTGGACAGGGTATGGTTGGCCAGGACAAAACAAGACTAGGCAGTAATCCAGTTAGAAGCACCAACACCAAGAGGGTCCTTAATCAAAGCACAGCTTGGCAGACCCCAAGCTATTGCTGGAAGAGCCTGATAACACAACCTCACAGGCATTTTGCCTCTCCTGTACTTTTCCTTGTTCTGCCTAACAGCTGCAAATCACAGTTTTAGAAGTAGCAATAATTCTGCAGAAAATTTATGAGCTATTGTTACATATTAGAAAAAGCATTTTTAAAAACGTAGAAAAGGTAGTGTTTTGATTTCAAAAATGTTTACTTTAAACCTGTATTATGTATATATACACACACACATATATATAATTTTAGGTAAACGTTCATTCCCTAAGTTTGAGAAAATCAATGAAATTTCTTTGATGGTTCTTCTAGTCAAAAAGTACGTCTACATGTCCCACACTGTATTGAATAAGAAGGAAGTGTGTTTGCTGTGTTCCTGTCTAAATCTCTTGACCTTTCTCTTCCAAATAAATTGGTACTGTTAATAATTCAGTCCTCCAAATCAGAGAAAAGGATAAAATTAATCCCTTTTAAAATAACTTTAGATGATATTGCCAGGCTATGCTTTTGGACTTCAACTAGTTCCATGACTAAAATCACTTGAGAACTGCTTGTTTCTTGTCGACATTTGGTCTTAAGAGGAATGGTGGGTGTCTTCCACAGGAGACAGTAGGTTAGTGGCCGAACTCCAATGCAGACAAACAGATGTTGTGGTTAACCAAGTTGGAGAAGGAATACATAAATTTTATTCCAAAAGCTTCTTGCCAAAAGTGCTATAAAGAGAAAATCCATGCTTGATCCTCTACCTCCCATTTGATGGAAAATATTTGGATGCGTTTGTCTGAATTCTTCAAAGAAACTTGGCAACTTGGCCTTTCTAATAAATAAAAGCAAAAAAATAGCATAAGTATTAACCCCTTGTGTAACCCTCCAACCTTAGTACGCACATTCTTAGAAAATGAGTGTGAAAAATTGAAGCGAATCCTACGTGTGAACAAAACTTGACCTTATACTCAAATATGAGGTCATTAACAAGAGGGAGAAAGTATGTGTCACTGCTGAATATGTTCATTTCAGAAAATGTCAGATATGGGCTCTTCCTGGAAATATAAAAGATTAAGGGATATTCATTATTGTTTATTACAAGATAAATGGGAAGTTACTAATTTAGAGAGTGTTTAAACCTGTGTCTGAGAATTTTAGAAAAGTGTATGTCTGTACAGATTTTTGAGCCAAAAATCTTCTTATAATTAGAAATATGATCACTTTATTTTAAATACTGTGGAACTCCCACCGCTGAGTACAACCAGGCTGAAGAGACACAGTTGAAGATGACTGTGGGCCCTGAAAATGAGGGAGGGCCATGGGCTTCAGCCCCCCACCGCCTTACAGCCAGGCCAGCAAAGGAGACAGCCATGGGCCAGCCCCTCCCTCCCTTCTCTCCTCCCCCCACCCCCACAACAGTATCTTAGAATGTACTTATTAAATTAAAAAAAAAAATTATGGATCTAGAACCTGTACATTTGCCACAGACCTTGAAGTAGACTTCAGTGTGGAAATGAAAAAGAGAGAAGATTAAGCCTGGAATGTTGACACCAAAAGCCAAAGGTAAGCAAGAGGGAATATTCTCTGCTTCTCCAAAAGTACTTTAAGGCCAGGAATACATGAATAAAATGAAGTGGGAATGAACTGTGATAACTAGACAAGCTGGAGCTTCTGATTGACCACTGTTCAGAATGCAGATATCCTTGCCATAAATAGCACTGTAGCCTGCAAAGTTGCACTCACTCGTGTGTGTGTGTGTGTGTGTGTGTGTGTGTGTGTATAGAAGTGTGGCAGGCAAGATTCTAAGATAACGCACTGCCTCCCAACAGCCATGTCCTTATAAAATCTCCTCCTGTTAAAAGTGAGCAGAACCTATAAATATGATGAAATATCACTCCCATGATTATGTTAACATTATACTGCAAGAACTATGCTATCCAAGTGGGCCTGACCTAATCAAATGATCCCTTTAAAGCAGAGTTTTTTCTGATCTGGTTGGAGGAGAGAAATTCAGAGTCTGACAGCTAGCAGACAATAGGGAGATTAGTCAAACACTCTCAAGGAAATGAATTCTGCCTGCAACCAATGAACTTAGAGGAGAATCCCAAGTCCCAAATAAGAACCACAGCCCTGGACAACACCTTGGTTTCATCCCGGTGAAACCCTGAGCAGAGAATCCAGTAACACTGAACCTGGACTTCTAACCTACACAACTGTGAACTATAAATTGGTGTTGTCTTAGGCCACTCAGTTTGTGGCAATTTGTTACTCAGCAATAGAAAACTAATACAAATTGATAACTGTACTTGCTGAGTCAATTATAACTAATGTCAGAGTCCTCTCACATAGTGACTTTAGAGCTTCTAAGAGTTTTCCAACTCTGTAATTCTATAATTTTAATAACAAGCTTCTCTGATAATGTATTATGTTAGAGTAGTCACAAACACCTGACTAAATGAATTAATAAAAAACCCCACAAATTGAACTGATGACATACTTCTTTAGTATCTGTGAGATGTTTCTCCCAAGAAACTGTTTAAAGTAAAATCCAGAAAAAATATTTCACAGTTTTTTTAATAAACAAATTTTCTTTGTATTATTATACTATAGAGGGTTTGTGTTAAATTTAACAAATTGACAGCATTTTATGGGAAATATTCTTACTTAGGTCATCCAGACCTGTGTGAAAATTCTAGGTTGTTCAAATCACATGCTCATTTAATGTCACCTTAGAGTGTTTTCCAGCATGAGGATTTGATTCAATGCCTGTAATTTCAAAGGATATAAATCTGGTAACCATAAAATGGTAAGCCAACAGGGCCAAATATAGAAACCATGTGCAGTGAAGCAAGTATGTTTCCATTAGGTCTCTGTATTCTCTATTCTGAAGAAACCCTATTCCTCCCCCAAACAAATCTTGTTTTACTTACATCTGTTTTAAATAACTAGCACATATGGTAAACTACCATGTATGGTAATGAAGACCATATCTTTAAGAGTACATTTAATATTAATACTAGAGTATTTTTAATTGAAACAAATGTCAAAAACTCCACTTTAAGCAACACCTCCTCTGGGTGAAAAGTCTCTCAAATATTTAAAAGAAGCTCTTTATGCAAAACTATACTAAGCAGAAAAAAAAGAAAGGAAGTATTTTATCTTTTCCTTGTGGAGTGAGCCTATGTGACACTTGTTTTTTATAAACCTGAATGGTAATAGTTTTCAGTCTTAGTTTGTATTGCAAGGATTATCACAAATAGCAATTTTGAAGGCTAAAAAAAAAAAAA
>NW_007729667.1:49864-51390 GCF_000696425.1 Galeopterus variegatus
GGGAGCGCCGCCGCGCTTCCCAAGCGGTGCACTATAGCAGTGCGCCACCGGGCCAGCCCTATAAAGCAATCTTAACTAGTTATGTTTAAATAGGATGTCTCTGACACAGAACCAATATAAAAATGTTTAAATAAAATCATATATACTAAAAATTTTGAGAAAAACTTTGCCAATGCTAAAGCAAGGCAAATATATCCAAGCAAATGAGTTAATGTATGTAAAACACTTAGAACAATGCTGAACTGTTGTGTTTATTATCATTATTTTTAAACTATATTTTCAGTGGACATGTTGACTTCAGTCCATTTGTTGTCTACAAAAGTGGTGTCAGGTGCATTTTCAAATATCAGAAGTTTATGGTAGTACAATTGACAAGATGAAAAACTTCCAAATAATTTTCCTAAACAAAGCAGAAATAGCCACAGGACAACTATTATCACTATGGTGGCTAGAAAAGCAATCACTTGTCACCATCTGTTGCATGTCTACTTAGATCTGCTCACTTCTCTGACTGGTGAGGCAATATTTGGTACACCCCAGTGTGCATGCAGCCTCTTGTTGGCAGTTTTTTGACATTATACCAGTCCTCTTCCCTCTTCCTGGTGCCAGCTTACCCCTCAGTACCATTTTGCATGAGCCTCTGGGTTCACCACGTTATCTCACAGCCTTCACAGGACAAGTCCTCAGGGAGAACAGAAAGGCACTGCTCCCACTCATCACCACTTGATGAACATCTGGAGAGGGATCCAGCATGCCATAGGACATCGATTTAAAAACATTGTGCCCAACAAGTTCTCGTGCAACCAATTTATTGAACAGGCTGAAGAGTATAAGTAAAAAACATCTTTCTTATTTTTCCTCATATCTGTCTTCAAACCTCTTCTGTCATATTTTTCTTCCCTTTCTCAGACTGATTCCACAGCTTTCTGATTATTTTCAGGCATTAGCACAGTCTCCTTTTCTATCTCCTTTCCAGTTTAATATAAATCAAAGTACTCAGTTCTCACTCAATTTTAATTTTCTCATCTCCAGTCTTACTCAGACCTAATTCCCAATTTTACAGTAACTGGAAGCAAGGGCATGTTGATCTTTCACTATGTCTCCGCCTTGCTCTCTGTTTTCATCCCTGACTCACTATGCTGCCTCTGGCTCCCCCTAGATCTGGGTTGGGAAGAAGGATGAATGTTAAAAGAGAAAAATCTATTTTAAATTAGTGAATGCAATTTGTAGTTCTTCTTCGATTGTTGGAAACCCCGTGGCAAGGAAGATGTCCACGTGTTGGTTGCCTCACACATGGGATGTTTCTGTGGGTTATCTGCAGACCATTCCCCATAGGACCTTCAACATTACACCATTTACCAATGTGGGCAGCATCTTTCTGGATGACTTCACGTGACTTATCAATCCCCATTTCTAACGGCACCCCACACAACCTCCATTTGCTGGGTCACCTTGCCCCCAGACATCCTCTCTAGAGAATTCTATTTTGCTCCCTTCCACAGTGACCTCATTGGCTCAAGGAAATG